>NC_048926.1:74447111-74486004 GCF_011077185.1 Oxyura jamaicensis | reverse complement strand
CAAAATGAACTGAATTTTGCATGTAAGGAGTGTACACACCTTTAGGGTAAACAAAGTTTAGAAGTACGAACTAAACTATCTGTCTGAAGAAATATGCTTGGTAAAGATTTCAAGATAGAGAGTATAGCCCTGGAGACATTAGCTGTGAAAAATAATTCCAAGAATAAGGTAATCGTATGCAACAAGCTTAGAAGAGTGACAGAGTGAAATTTTTACTCCAGTAAAGCCAAAAGCAAAACACAGCCATTAGTAGTATCTGAATGTCTAAATCTAATTTTGTCCTTTAGAGAAAATACTATGTGGTCTTTTTTTTCCCTTTTGTCCAAAGCTATGTTTACAAAATAATCATTCCCATAACCTTACTATAATAATTTTAAAAGATATTATGCACATTTCAGACACTGTCAAAGACAGAAGAGTCTGAAGCTTACAGAACTGGAGAATTAAAATTTTCAGTACTTTACCAAGAAAAAATAGTGGCAGTGACACACTTATACACATGCATTTGCAGCCCACTTATACACATGCATTTGCAGCCCAGAAAGTCAGTTGACTCCTGGGTGGCATCAAAAGAAATGTGGCCATCAAGGCAAGGGAGGTGATTGTCCCCTTCTCCACATTTGTGAGACCCCATGTGGAGCACCACATCCAGCTCTGGGGCACCCAGCACAAGAAAGATGAGGATCTGTTAGAGCAGGTCCAGAAGAGGGCCACAAGGATGATCAGAGGGCTGGAGCACCTCTCCTTTGAAGAAAGATAGAGAGATCTGCTGACATTTCTGCAGGTTGTTTCACCTGGAGAAGAGAAGACTCCAGGGAGACCTTATTGAAGCTTCTCAGTTTTATCAGGGGGCTTACAGCAAAGATGGAGAGAGATTTCTTACAAGGGCATGTAATGATAGGAAAAGGGGTAGTGGTTTTATACAGAAAGAGGGCAGATTTAGATTAGGTTTATCTAATGGGAAGTTCTTCACTCAGAGGGTGGTGAGGCCCTGGCACAGGCTGCCCAGAGAAGCTGCGGGTGCCCTGGAGGTGTTCAAAGCCAGGCTGGATGGGGCTTTGGGCAGCCTGTTCTGGTGGGAGGTGTCCCTGCCCATGGCAGGGGAGGGATGTAATTAGGTGGTCTTTAAGGTCCCTTCCAACCCAAACCAGCCTATGATTCTATCCTTTTATTTCTTAATGGTCAAAACTGACCAGAAATGCTTAGAAATGTTTTATTACTCAAAAATACATGTGCAAGTAAGTTTTTTTTTTTTTTTAGTAAAGGAAACACATTAATGCTAGATTGAATGTAATAACCATTTAAAGAAAATATGATCTCTAGTTTTACTGATATTCCTGTTTCCAGTCAAGTTACAAATAGAATTTCATCACATTCTTCTTGCTTTGTACATACCTGTTAATGTTTTTCCTTTTGTCCATAAGTATGGTGGACTTTGCTTTCTCTTTCCTGAAGATTCTCTACCAAGGTGATGAAAATGCAGACTTTGAGGCTCATCTGGACCAGCAAGGGAATCAGAGAGAAAAGAATTAGGTGCAAATGACTCATATGTGCAGGTGGATGAAAAGCCATTCCATGGGGTCTCGTCAATCACAGTTTCTGGGCTCTGAAGTGTTGCTTCTCTGAATTCTTCTAGAAAGCCCTTAGAGTTCTTGTGAGGTACACAGTCAATGAAAGTTGCAAAGAAATCCTCTTTTTCAGATTTTTTTGAGGAATGATCAGAGCTGCATTTAATCCTGCAAGGCTGTCTTTGAACAAATAAAGAATTCATAGCACCTGGATGAGTAAAACCTTCACAGTCCTTTGGCACAACAAAGGAGTTCTGTTTTCTCCCTGTAACTACTTCTGAAGAACATGGTTTATTTTGCATATAGCTTGAAAGGTCAGAGTCAATAAGACCCTGATGATGATTCAGTGGAGGAACTACGGCTTCAGAATTCACATGAGGTGGTCCTGGTGGAGAGAAATTAAAAATTAGCTTACCTCTCTAAATTTTTCAGGAAAATATGAATCTAATGAGCATTAAAATAAAGCCTGTCTTAGAACAACTGATTTGGTGGTTTTAATATAAATACTTTAAAATACCTAAACTTGCACTTGGTTTCAAGTATGATACATTTTGGTAGGAATTCAAGATATTACCTGTGCTAGTCTGTGCCTTAGCCAGCAGCTCTGACGACTGATACTTTTGCTTACAATCTGGATAGAGTTTGTTAATGTTATTCCAGTTTTCTGGGGGTGATGCACCTTTCACTGCTGTTTTTAGTGGAGGAGCAGCATTTAGGCTGTACAAAGATGTCATGTCACTAAAATGCTGAAACAAAAAAGATACTCAAGTAGTGCAAATAGTGTTTATAGTGCATGTCCACACTGTCAAATGAGGAAAAAAAACACACAAATCTGTTGTTAGGATTCTAAGGTTTATGTATAATTTGTTACTTACTGGGAAGAAAGAAAAAAGACTTGAGTACAGAAAGAGAGGCACTTAAGACACACAATGAGCCACCAATCTTAAATCTATAAACAGAATAAGTAATAAACAGCATGTCACTTGAAACACAAGAAATATCAATATTTAGTATACTGTACTCTCTTTCATCAGTCCAGGACTGCAAGAGGTATCGTCTTTGATAGATTGCTGCATATCATACGTACATCATGGACAAAATTAAACCGATGAGAAGTTTTTCAGTCAGTAAACACTGCTTTACACATACACTGTTTTTACAATAACATGCATAAGTTGATACTCAGTGCCCAAATATCTGTTCTCTTGCTCTTTCTCCTTAATTGAATGCTCCTGATTCAGGAAGGAAGCCTGTCCTCCCTTTTTCTTGACCGATAAAAGCTGTGCATTTCTAATCTAATTAGCTGACTATAGCCATTCTGTAATTCTTCTAGACTTGGCCCAACTGAAACAGTAGGAATAAACAATTCCAGCTGAGGAAGGGAGGAAGGAAGGAAAACTGTCCTGAAAACACTTAATTGGAAAAATATTTCTTATTTTAGGGAAACATACAGGCTTTTATGCTCACAGGATACTTGATATGAGGAAGCTTAGAAAGAAAGTGGATTATTTTTTTCCCACTTTATTTTCCAGAGTGCTTTTCCAGTTAAGGAATTTTTCCAGTTTTAATAATCTTCATACTAACATAGCGATGACTCAACAAAATCTGCTGAGAATTCGAAGATGCAACAAGTTAAATGTGAATGATACACTGAAGTTGTGAGAGTAGTAACATGTTATTTCAATAATTTTTAAATAAAACCAGCAAATAGGCATATAGATTCAGATTTTTTTTAAAAAGTATTATAACAGTGAAAATGGACTGAACTAATACATAAATTAATTTTGACTAACCTTTAAAACTTTTTTTGGAACCTCTGGCAGGAGCTCCTGAAGTTGAACAAAACTTGCAAGAAACAGCCTACTCAAAGAAGATCCCTTCTTTAACATAAACTGAGCAACCAGAGGATTGATACATGGAAAAGTAAGCAGGCATTTCTCCATCTGAAAATGGAAATAATTTTGTCAGATTAATATCTGATAAATTTTTATTTTTTTTTTTCAGTCTTTACAGAATAGCATCCCTGTGAATAGGTCATACGGTATATCATAGAACCAGAGCTCTGAATCAGTGCAATTTTAGATAGGTGTTTCACACCTACTACGTGATTTTTAATATTTTTTTCTATAGATTTAACAGTGTATAATTCTTGTAAAAGAGTTATTTTTGCACTGGAGTTTGATAAAAAGGAAGAACAATCAAAATTGTTTCTATAATTAAGATGAAACCAGTGAATCATGTAAACTACATTTCAAAACACATTATCAGATTTACTCTTTATTGTGTTTTGAAGACTATTACTTGGGTCAAAATAAAGTGACAAAGATATTTTTTCTACAAAAGATACATTTGTAAACAGCAATGAGGGAAGTGCCAAAAGCAGGAATTACTAGGTGGAGGCTGAATGTGATACATAGGGCAGTGAGTTAAAAGCTGTAACATTTTAAGAATGTCAGCTTCCAATTTCTGACATCTGTAAAGCTCTGCACTCAACAGTTCAGGATCTAATGCCTTTAAGAGAGATGAAATACAATCAATGACTCCTCTCAGTTTTTTATTAAACACTTGAAAGGCCATGTCAACATCTGATTCAAAATGCTTCTGAATTTTTCAAAAGCTAACCAAAGCTTCCATATAAAATGACTAAATCCATATATTTAATTTGAAAACCTTAATATACATGCTAAAGAACACCAATATTTAAATGTGATCAATGGACATGGTCCAGCATTTACTGTATAAATATTAAAATCAACTACTGCACAATAAATAAAGCACATTTCTACTATCTTGTGCTAAAGCAAGTCTGAAGCAACTTCATTGATGTCAGTAAAGGACAGCATTGATGAATTTGGTTTCCTGTCCAAGCAAGCCACTGTATCATCATCTTTTACAGTTTGGATAGCTTTTCAAATTTATTGCCTAGAACTGTAGTGCTGTACACATTAATCTACAGATATGGAAAATAAACATCTCCAATGGTTAATTATGAAGGCACAGGGAAAGTCCAAGTTTCCCCATAATTGTGCTGACAGGGATGACTGAAGCGTTACATACATAAATATATAGTGAATCTATACATCTATCTACAATGCATATACATACATACCTTAAACATAAAATGCTTATTTTAATAATGTATTTTAACAAAACAACAGAAAAATCCCACCTAAAAATAAGTCTGAGAAACAGGAAGAAAACAGTGTAATTTAACAGAAAGAAAAGCAAACCTCAGAAGGCAAAACAGAAAGCCAGGATTTGTCCAACCACTCAGGAGGACTGATACTAGATGCCATTAAAATGTTGTCAGCAATCTGACGAATTAACAGTGCTGCCTCTTCAATCCCTGGCATAAGAAATACCTAGAAGTGAGAAATAGTATTTTTGGTTAAAACTTGTACTGAGAAACTCCAAGTGTCTTAATTCACTACAATAGTTAGCAAATAGGAAAGCTTAAAGGTGACCCTTAGCACAATAGCTGGTAATGTGGAGTAACGAAACATGATCCATGCTCATCATATGGTGGGAGTTCAACCTCTGATCACAAACCTGGTTCCAAACTACACTTACAAATCCTGTGTGAGATTTAGTTGCTTCTATAGGTCTCTTATATATTATTAAATTTATTATATGTTATTACATTTACCAGTGCAAGTTTCTAATAAAACAGGTAGTTTTGAGATGCTTAAAATAGTTTAAGAAGATAGGGTCATACAACCTTTTGAAGGTGTATGTAATTTTCAAACGAACTGTCTAGTACCGTTCATGGATTGAAAGAAGCTGTGACTTCCCTTGAACCCTCATTTAACCAGATAATTTTGAAACAAACATTAATATGCAAAAACATTCTAGAAAATTATTAATTAAGATGTTACCTCATGCAAAAGAATCAGGTTACAGACAACTTGGTATGACATGAAACTTTTGCCCCATTTTTTAAAAAATGTGAATTATTCCAGGTATCACATTTTTTGAACCATAAAGAAAAAAAAAGGTAATTGATATTGTCACATAATAAAAAAGAAGCAAGCAAGCTGACAGAGCAACATAAATGAAAGCTTTCTTTTCTACTACATTATTAACAACATTAATCTGAAACTTCAAATTAAGGCACAAACAGGACTAATACACATTCTCAATATTTATAAAATTAAACTTACAACTTTACTTCTTCACTCCTAGTAGTAAAAATACTATCCAGATTCTATCTGGATCCAATTCAGCTTGTACTGGAGTCAACCAGAATTTTTTTTTTCCACTGACTTCAGGAGTACTGAATTGAAGTCCTCTTAATTTTCTTAATATTGAATTATTTCATGCTTTTGATGTAGAATGCATACTTTGCTAAAGACTTTGGAAATATCACACAATGAAAATTAAAATAGAAGAGTTGCTACCAAAAAAGTTACCTTCACTTCAAAGTCTTCTGACTTCTGTGTTAATTCAATCAGCATGGCATAAATTATTACCAGGTTAAGCAGTGTATCTCCCCTGAGACTGTACCTGTAAAAACAGTTTATTAGGCCATTAATATTTAATATGTACATGTAATAGCTGCAAAATATTTGTTCACTGTTTTAATAAATGTCTCACTTCCGGGAATTCAGAGTATAGTACCTTGAACATTATTATCCGTGAAAAGATAACTAGGACACGTTAACCGACTGAGTGCTGAAGGATGCATTATAAGGGAGAAAATGGAGTCAGCTTACAGAAAAGAAAGCCTGGCCTGAAGCAAAGAACTGAACTAGGGTCAGTCACTGGAGAAAAATCATACAGACAGGAAAGGTGATGCAAGGACAATTTACCACTTGCTCAAAGAAAAAGTCTCACAATAGTTAATGAAGGACTGCTTATGAACTATATTGAAAAAAGTAGCACTTCCAGAGCAAAAAACCTACTGATGGATTGGAAGTACACCTGAAGAATATCTCACTGTTGGAAATGATGTACAGGGATGCCAAGCCAGAAGTAAGTCATAATGTGTATTTCTAGGTATTAGTTTACTTCACACACTTAAAAAGAATGGTTCCAGTAGTTAAATATCCTTAATCATGTGAAATTTTTGGACCTATTGATTTTAAGTATTTATTAAAATCAGGCTTTCTGTTAGCATTACCTGCATCAAAACCTCTTATTTTATTACAAAGATTTCTTCAATTTCTTTCCCTCTTGTGTAGCACTAAAAACAACATATGAAGTGCCATCCTTGCTGACTTTTTAGGGCCTCTACAGAGTTATTTAGCAGAGGGCGTGACAACACTGCAACAAAGCAATATGTCTAACGCACATTAGAAATACAAATTTACAATATTCAGATTCTTTTAACAGAAGCGTGTCTCCACAGATTAATTCAAAAAACAAAGACTACTAACTTGTTCTAGTATTCACCTTTGTCTAATGATAACTTTCTTTTTAAAATACCAAGATAGCAAAATAATGTATTAACTTACTCTAAACTCAGTCTTTCTCTGGAATAGAAAACAACCCAGCAGCACTTATATTGGAGTGATAATGCTGTCAGCTTCAATATTACATTGTCACAGGATTTCTCGTAATTTAATTCATCCATACTCTACCATAAAATTAACATAAAACATAAAACATAAACAAACATACTACCAGCTGTCACAAGCTTTTAGTATGCATTGCTATATTATGCAGAAGTGAAATTAAACATGGTTACAGGTAAATAATATAAGTATCAATGACATATCTGTCAGTCAAAAAAAACCTAGATTATATTCCCAACTTTTATTTTGTGTGACCTTTGAGAAGCTGATTCACTGCTTCATGCCTTTTTTCCCTCCTGTAAAAAGGAGACACTACTACTAATTTTTTAGGGTGTTCTAAGATTTTTGGGGAGTTTTAACAAAGCTGCAAATACAAAACATGCAAATACTGTCATAAACCACTGAGATATTTACATGACCTATATAAATCATATTACACCTGCACTTAATTTATGTAGTACAGCACTGCTAGTTACAGAAGCATTTGTAGTAGTAGCCTGTAGGAATGTCTATCTGTATTTGCAGATACCTATCTGCAGTCCTATTTGATTGTTTCATTCTTTGTCACTAACAGTTCTTCTATCTGTAAAGTCACCTGTCTTCCTATGTAATAGAGTTGATGTACTACGCTGTCATCTGAACTATTATTTTTTATAAGAAGTAGAGCAAATTATTCTTTAGACTAATTCAGATAACTATTCAAAATGGGAGAAATTAACATGCAACATGGTAGGAGGATAAAGTCACACAGATATATTTGTTTATTACAATATTCCTGTATACAACCTTATTATGATCTATGTATCTTTTAACCATATCTAGTACAATCCAAACTGAGGTGTAATGTGACACTTCTGTGGAAAACAAATAAAGAAAAAAAGTAGGTACAGATCGGAACATTTTAAACCAGTCACATTGGCACACACAGAATTTTGGAGTTAATGAATTTGGAAATAACTTGTGTCATGAGACAATGCAAGAAATTGATATGATTAAGAGGAACAAAAGATATTTGAAAACAGTGCAGACATGGCCTAGAAGCAATATAACACATTAAAGAATTTGGATATACTTGTTTCCTTTTGTACCTGCAAAAAGATAGCAGTGCATTCATCTATTGTCAACACAACATATCGATCTGTGTCTCCAAATAGCCTTAAGGAGTGACTGCAGCTTCTTTCAACAAAGGTAATGCTGTAACTGAACAAGTCAAAATCTGTTGTTAAACCTTGGTTAAGTAAAATAATGAGATTTTCTTAAAGGAAATGAATAACATAAATTTCTTAATACAATTTTTGTAAGTTTTTTTGTTTGTTTTGTTTTTTTTTTTTTACATACCATGACCTTTTTGATATGTTCAAGTTAACTTTGACTTCATTCAAAGAATAAACATCAATGTTACAGTGACATATTGAAATACTACTAGATTAATTCAATTGCATTGTTAACTGCATGGAATATGACCTTGATACAAAGACCTTGAATTTGTCAAGAACTATATAATACAGAAACTAAGATTAAAAAAAAAAAAACAAAAAAACACAACAAAAAACAAGCAAATATACTTACATTGAAGTTTAAATCTCCTTAACTTCTTTTGGATTAATTAAGTGTATATTGCTTTTCTTTTCTCTCTTCCACAATTGTGCAGCACAGGGAAAGGAAATTGAGTGAAAGATCCCTGACTGCCATTTGAATTATCCTAATTTTTGCTAAGTGAAAGCGAACTGCCAGCAGCAAAGCATCCTTTCATCAGCTGTGCTAGGAAAGACCCACTGAATTAGCATCACATGCTTAGAGCTTTAGAAGAATGTTGGCTGACTAAGGGAGAAGTTGAGAATGAACAATAGTCACTCTACTTAGTTTCATCCCTGGGAAACACATGTGAGCTAAACCTGAATCTGCCAGCAGCAAGTCTCCTAGAGACTTGTATGGACTGTGCATTCAGTCACGAACAACAAAAAAAGTGACCTGTAAGCATCTCTGAAACTACATAGATCTTTGTTTGTCTGTTTAATAACTTCATTGGTGTTAAGAAGACCTAGTGGGGAAACACTGAATAGCAGCTCTTGCTATTTTTAAATTATGGTCAGGCTGAACAGTGAATTTGAACAGGTCAGTGTATGTCAAAAAGCACATGTCAAATTGAATATTCAAATTTTAAATATCAAACATTTTATTTTATTATTCTCCACCTGTTGAACTGCAAATAGAGCTCTAAAATGCCTTCACAGCTGACTCTAGGATTCAAACTGGCAAGACTCTTCAGCAGCAAGGTGAAATCACCTATCCATATCTCTGGCACTCTGACAGTGCTGTATCTCCTGTTTCTTTCTTCTCCCCCCCCCCCCTCATGATAGAAAATACTTTTAATACGTACTTATTATGACAAATGCAAAATGCAAGAAAATAATCCACAAACATGCAAAATTTTGTACAGGTTGAAGTTACTCAAGATTTAGTGAATGTTAAGTCTTAATTTTTACAAATAGTTTTTAAAAATTTAGCTTGTTCCAAAAACTGTGATATATCAGAAAACTAAAGTTTTACTTTTTTTTATAGCTCTGGCACTTAACCCCCCACGAAATCCCAAGGCAGTTTTTATGAAGAATCAAATACAAACTCTTTAAAGCACAAAGTAGAGAAGCAAAAAACGTTTGGGGGTAACAGTGTGACTTTCAGGGAAAAGTAGATAACTTAAAAAGTTGTTTTGATCAAAAGTTCTGGCTCATTGTTAAAATTAACAAGTCAGCCAATTTTGCTCTGGCTGACTTCTGCGTGAATATATAGAATTAAGACACGGGCTTCAGCAGAAAAGTTACCTTTTTGTCTCTTGCAGTGCTAATTCACTAATTGCAGTAGTATATACTTTATAGCTATGTAGATTATATATATCCTGGAAAATGGAAAGTAATTAGTCATTAGTAAATAGGTCATTTTCACTCACTTGGATTCCAAAAGCTGAAGAAAATCAGGCATATTAAGAAGACCTTCAGTTGTGAGAAACACATAGGGAATCTGTACCTCCAGAAGAAAGGAACCACAGTGATTCCCTGAAACAGTTTGTATACATAATAGTTTCATAACTAAAAAAATGAACACGTTTCAGTATTTAAATGGATATATGTTTTAAAAATGCAGCTTTTATTCATCCCCATTAAAATACTTCTATTATGTGCTTTTTCTTCTTTCTCCGAAATTAAACTTTTCTGAATCCCTTTCAAATTAAGCTGTAGCTTATATTCTTTTAGATCTACAGTAACATTCCCTTAGGATGAGGAAGGGTGGATACAGCTTGTATCAACAGTAAACAACTTATAAACTTGGCAATAGTCTTTTATAAGAGATCAACATTTACTACCACATCCTGACCAAAACTAAGCTCACATCCTAAGACACTTTCCTAACTTTCTGTACAGATAAACCAGCACTATTTGCTTAGCTTTACCCTTCATAACTTATGACTCATTCTCTTCCACAAACATCTGAATGCAGTATTTCAGAGAGCTGAAAATGCTTTCCTTTAATATGCCAGCACAATTATTACAAGTCTGGAGAGTGCTTACCCATTTGTCTTGTTTCAGGGAGGGTGGTTTTAAAAGTCATGTAAGTAATATTTAGATTTTCACACCGATTTTTCCAGCAAGAATTTTCAGAATAATCATATTCTATCACTAATGAGAAGTGAGCCCAAGGGAAGTCAGCTCCAATTTGCTGATTTTGTACAATAACACAGGAATATCTACTGAGGCTTAAGAAAACACAATAACAACAAATATTAAAATTTTGCTCAGGTAGAACTACACTCAGAACAAAATAAACACATTTTTTACTTTGAAGAATTATAGTTGTTTGAAGTCATTTACAAAAATATTTTACCCTTCCTGAATTTAAAAATGATTATTTTTTCAAAAATTCATTTTAAAATTAAAAGCTACACCCCCCCTCCAATTGCTTAAATTATTTATATTTTCCAACATCATAATTTGTCATATTTGAACATTATGCCTTTTTTTTTTTTTTTTTTTTAACCCACTGAAGAGTTTTTCTAAAACACTTATTAGCAATTGCAGGGGAAATTCCTCTGAATCTTACAACTAAGCATTTTACTAGAGTTTTGGCAAACTTCTCTCCTCTCAGAATGAAGCTGTAGATCCATATTCTGAATTTCTTACCCTGACAAGATACTTGCATAAAAATGAACAATGGTTTCACTAAAGCTAGTCCAGAGTAGGCAGTTCAGGCTATGCTCTTAAACATCCAGAAATTAACTTACTTGCTTACAATGTCTTTGCAACCTAGGAAGGTTCCTTTTTTCTCATAATTCAAATTGATAGCTTTCAAACCTGCATAGAAAGAGTTAAAGACTTAATCAAGTAAATGAGCTTCTGCTGGTATGCACAGCAGTAAGCACTAAGGTGGAACAACACAGGCTATTAACATTTTTGTATCACATTGTCTGTCTTCATTAAGTCCTACATAATTGCAGTTTGTATTGCAGTAGTAAATATGATTTGGAGACTTCCATTTTTGAACTGAAGGCAGAAGTAATGTGAACTAGATTCTGTCTCATAACTTCAGTATTATTTCTGATTACTTTTAAATGAAAAATTAAAAGCTAGTATAAAAGGCAGCATTTTTTTGTCCATTTAGCTTTTAAATTCCTTTATGCGTTCTGTATGCTTCAAATCTTGCAGATGTGACTGGAAGATGTAGCTAAAAATGGATATTTGTATAACACAAATGCCTCTCTTGAAAAGTTTACTTAGTTGGATTGACTTGTGTTTGCAACCAAGCTTTAACATGTTAAAACAAATCAAATACTTTCCATTAAATATCATTATAATTAGTAAAAGAATCGTGAACATGCCTCCTCCCTTTCAAAACATTATAAAAGATAGGCTTTCTTATTTTAAGAGCACAGAAAACTTAACTTTATTTTGAAAGACAAAAGAACAATACAATACATGACACTGTTGATAAGGTTCAAGCAAGAAGGAATTACAAAAATGAGTTTTAAAAAGCAATATGAAAGGAATCAGTGGCTTGCCCTAAACGTAAGTACAGGCTCAAATAACAATCTGCCTGAAGCAGATTTGTTTTACCAGCTGAATCTCTGATGTTGAAAGACCTTGTACAAAAATTACTCATGGGTAAAATAATGACAATGCTACTTGTATGGGGGAGGGGGGAGGGGAAGGCTGGAAATTGAAAATTAATACTTTTTTCTTGACTGTAATAGTTTGCTATAGCTTATGCCCCTATATTTAGCAAATTAACAAACAAGGCAGCAAAAAGGTGGTGAAAGGAAATTACCTAAATACTCATTTAAAGTTTTACATTAGGGAGCTTAGCTAAGACTTCTAAATTGTCCTTAAACTACTCTTAAGTGACATGCCAGGAGGAAACCTTCTGACCCTCGGATCAGATAAAAACAGAGAGACAATTTGACTGAGACAATTGATACAATTATAATTAGGCAATGGGGTGCCCACATCTCCTTTGTGTTCTGTTGAATAAACCTTTGACTTGATAGATGAGCTCTCATTCTCAAAAAAACTGTAAGAGAACTCTTAATCAGGGGAAATCTCTAAGAGAACTCTTAATCAGGGAAAATACAATGACAAGAAAAAAAAAAAGGTTTACATAAGAGTCTGGAAACAAAACAGTGAGAAAAGTATATACAAAGGTCCCTGATGAGGATAAAAAAGGATAGGCACCTGAAAAAAAAAAAAGGCACAAAAAAAGTAACGAAGCACAGAACAACAGCCCTTTTTTCTTTCAAAAATAGATTATGATAATTATTTACCTTCTACTCTAGATAAAGTGTGAATGAGATCAGCTTTTTCTCTCTCAGAGTCCATTCTTGTTATGATTAGTACCTGGAAGAAGTTTTACGAACAAAGCTCTTCTAGTAGAAATCAACCATGAACTTGTAATTCAAAGTAAAAATGCTGTTTAAATATATTATCTAAAGACATTATGCCACAATATTACTGTTGTACTAGACAGATTATTACTGTCACATTAGAGGATTACATACTGTCACATCTTATGGACTTAAACTGAAGAGATTTAGAACTCAGCCTGCAAGGTGGTGAGGTACTGGGAGGCACTGGATGTACTGCTGAACTAGTTAGAAAGATCTTTCAGACTGAAAATGGAGTGTATTGAAGTCTTCCTGCCAAAGATACCTTATGTTTGAGACTCATTAAATACTGCTGACATTGGTGAGGATTACAATCTACCAAACTATCGAACATTTTGAAATATCATTACTGGAAAAAGTGTTTTCCTTTGTCCACTATTTCAAATGATACAGACTGAACTTGTGTTACACAATCAAAGTATTTAAAGAAGAATTTGTACACGCATACGTGACTTTGAGATTCAGGTAGCATCATCTCTGAATGAGTATGTCGTTTTATAGGCACTTTCATGGTATACACAAGATAAGACTTTTAAGAAAACACATGGCACATCTGACTCTTAGACCTAAAAGCACAAGGTAATTACGTATGTAAATGTTGACACTGTGATAGATCTTGTCAGAAAATATATCAATCTGCCTGACAAGCTTTAAGTAGACATCTGTTTCCACATGTTGGTGCATGGAACAGTCACTTGACAACACACTGGCTACTTTTGAAGCAGTTTTGGACAACTACATTTTAAAATGATGGCCTGTTTTTATTTACATATATATATATATATGTATTTATTTTTTTCCCTACACCACCCAATAACATTACATCTTGTTGTGAGTTAGATGACATTGTTACTGATATCCTATATAGTCATGAAACAAAATGAAACAAAAAGATCAGAAGTTCATTTCAAATAAGTTTCTTTCATTTCGTTAGCAACCTCTTGCTTACAAACAAAATTTTGTATTATAATCCTGTATCAATAATAATTTTCTCTAAAAGAATAACCAGATTATCATATTTCACACCATATTAACTGATGCTGATGTCATGTGGCAGAGGAGGAAATGGTATGAAATAGAGCTTTCATTTCTCATTAAAGCTGGAATACTCCTTCTATTCTGTTTGATTGACACTGAATGTCAGTGAATAATGTATGCATTAATGTATGCATCTTATAATTGTGAATAAAATCATATACACTCTTAAAATTCACAGGTACGTGTGTATAACCTCAAGCTGAAGTCAAGCAAACAATCACAGAACTGTAGGGGTTGGAAGGGACATCGAAAGACCATAGGGTACCTGTGCTCTGAACATCACCATACAAGTACCCCATTCTTACTTGTGATATGACTGTCTGCACCAGAAGATGATTGGAGATGTCAAATAAAAAGTTATAACACAATTTTCAGTAAGTGATGTAGTACATACATTTACCAGAGGAACAAAACCACCTGCCCACCCAATATTAAAACTTTTATGCATGTTATTTCACTCTTGCAGCAAGGGGAGATCTGGTGAAACACAAATCTGCACTGCTTCTGATAGAGATCTTAAACTTTGTTATCCTTACTTAGCAGATACCGTGAATTGGAAAGTAATTATAAGACTTCCTTCCATAAACCAACTCTCATTGAAAGATGGTTTTATAACAGTTAATATATTTTAGTCAGTTTCATTTGTGTAGAGAGATTGTTTACATTGCTAACCTTAGCACTGCGTTCCTCTCCATAACTTTGCATCCAGTTTAGCATTTGACACTGAAGTTCTGTTATTTTGGGACTGATTTCATGCTTTTTCTGGCTGCTGTACTGTACAACCTTCAGCTGCCTCCAGATATTATCCAAACAGGATTCTAAGATGTTTTTATAGATATCCTTTGCTTTAGTCAAATATCCTAAACCAAGAAAGAATGTAATTGCAGAGACAAAAGATATTTGCCAAGGTTTGCATTTAATCTACATGTATGTTTAAAATATGATGGTACCTTGCACAAAAATGCTGCAAAATTAATGGCTGACCAATATGGAAGAATATTATTATGACTAATCAGATATGTAAGTGCCCTTTATAAATCTCCTACATATCCCATAACGTCTTCTATATGATTTCAGCTAAAGTTATAGAACACAGCATTCTATAGCTGCAGATACCCGAACTGTGTTCTTATATTTCATTAGTCTATATGGTTTATACTAAAAAGCTCCCACTCTCTAAAGCTTTACTTGTCCTATGTTTTCATCACCCTGTTTGTATTAGCACAATTACTTCTCATCCCTGACGCCCTTTGCATATAAATTGTGAACAACAGCAGGCTTATTTGAAAATGCATAAAGAAAAAATAGATCTAAGAAACCTATGTGATGAATCAGACATCACAGCAAAAGATCACAACAGCACTGAGAACCACAAGGCCTATCTAGTACAAAAGTCTCAATTTTCTAAGATCTTTATTACTTGTGCAGTTTCCTGTGGCAGGTATTACTGGGCTCTGGATGGACAGGTACTGTGTAATTCTGAAATGCCATGTATGAGTGCTTATGCTACAACTCAACAAAGGGGGAAAAACTTCTCCTGTTTCCCTCCTCTTCCTCCTTTTGATTATAATAAACACAGAAAATAACTTCTTAGAACTCATGTATTCATTCTGTATTTTCTTCCCACTTTTTTAGGGCTAAGAAGTATTTAAGCAAATACAAAATCATTTCTTTTCCCAGCAGCTCAGTTTATGGCTGATGTTTTCATTTAAGTCAATTTTAAGGAAAACCCACCGCTAATGGATAATTCAGAGTAACTGAAGTTAGAAACTCAGAACTGTTTATCTCCTTTGATAAACAGAGGGAGCCTGAAATTAGGGCATTCAAAAAGCCACTTATGAATCTATCCTGATAGATCTTTCTGAAAATTCACAATACACAGCTATTGGAACTTGAAAAGCATAACATTATGACTTCAGGCATAAAATTAGGTTACTAAGAATTTTCATATTCCAAATCAAAATAGCCTAATAGCAGAAAAGCACAAAAAACAGTCTGAGTCCAGTGCTAAGAATTGGACTGTAACTTCAAACTTCCTTCTTTGTTCTATGCTTGTTAGATAGTATTTAAGATTTTGCTTAAAATGCACCCGCTTTGAAGTACTTAATTTTCCATGAGCCTAAGAATATTTCTAAATGGAAATTATTCCACCTTCTCAGAAGGTGGATTGTAAACAACAACGGATCTGTCTTTTTTGCATGTTCCTCAGTTTCCACACAGAGATTCCAAAGAAAAATTGACATTCTGAGAGACCAGTAAATACATTGCATATGTGGAAATTCATACAAAAGTTTCTTAGGAAAAGTTTGTCCTTGTTTAATAAAAGTTTGTCCTTGTTTTAACTTTACATATTTCATTTTGATTAAATCTCTGCAAAAATAATAAGAAGCAATGAGTAACAGAAACATTTCTGATTAACAAAAAACAGCCACAGGAAGGATAAACAGTAGGAGTTTATTAGAGTTTTGATAATTTTAATCGATTGGAAATTTCTCCCAAGTAATGCTTTTACAGATTCAATCTGGCTGGTGAGAGCGTATTTTCTGAACAGTAGACACTGGTTTTGTGTTGTTCTGTCATTATTAACTCATTTTGTATCGGAAATTTTGTTTTATTAAACAAAGACAGAAGAAAACCCAGGTAGTAACATAAGCAGTGCATACATACCACCAAAGTCCAATCTGTTGTGAATTCATACCTCATGATAGAACAGAAATAAGGAAGCAAAGGGAGCTGAAAATTACATTGAAGCTATGGTGGAGGTTTACTGATGGTGAACTTGCACAGCTTACAGACATGAAGAAAGGACTGCAGAATACATGCAGAGCACAGGGATTTGGGGTATCATGGTTCACTATTTAAAACAAACCTAGTGCTGTGTCCAAGCCACATGTTAACAGAAGGTCTCGAACTGTCACCAGTAGATGCACCAGAGCAGCGTGTCTGAACAGCATGATCTCTTTCTGATCTACTTTACCTTTAAAAATAGAAGACATAGGTGTGATCTATATGACATTTCAGAACTTGCATTATACGTATGAAAATAATTTAAAATATACTGGTATCTCAGAATTTTCATTGAAAACAATTGAACTGACATAACCTTGAAAGGCTAGTGGTGATTGAAATAGGTAAGACACAACATAACTTTTCCCATGACATCTGATCCAAAGTGGCACACAGGGATGCTGTGATTTTTGAAAGCTGTGTAGGCACAGATGGTGTTTGCTGGAGGAGGGTATAACAGTTCCCCCAGGTCTGTCATCAAATTCACACTGCCTTGATGATTTTATTAAGGCAACCTTCAAGTGTTAACAAATAATAATAAATTCCCTATCTTTTGGTACTTCATACAAGCCCAGGTATTGATGTTACTATTTCCTCATGTGACTATTCAAATAACTAAAATTTTCAATACAACTATAACTCCATCTAAATCATTTTCCAAACATTTTGGAAACTTTTCCAATAAATCAAAATGATAGATTATCCATTAATCAATAAACAATTTTAAATCAGTGATAACCTCAAATTGAGCATTTCATAGAACCCTTTCAAAAAATCTTAGACTATAAAAGTCACATGCTTTATGACAAATTATTACGACCCTGCAAGTCATCACATATATCATGAGAAAAGTTCTCACTGACTTCCAGTAAACATCCAGAGTCTAAACTTCTGATATTACCTTATCCACATCCAATTAACCTTTCTTGATAAGAATCCATAAAAAATGGTTATGATTTGGAGAACTTCTTCTTCTTCTTTGACCCACAGAGTAAATCAAATGATTTATGGGATACATATTCTGTATTCTATACCCACTTTGAATAAATTTTCAAGGACATGACTGAACATGCAGGAATTAATAGTCCAAAGACGGAATGCATTTTTGAGAATTGCACACAGGAAGAGGTGTAGTTCATTGTCTTAAGAAATGAAAGATGTGTGTTCTGCAGAATAAATGGACTAATGAATGAAAACAGACTTAAAGATACTAAAAAAAAAAGGTTGAGGGAACTAATTAGCTAGTTCTGTGTGTTTGGGTCAACATAAGTTTTACTTCAAAAAAACAAGTTATATGCTTAGGAAGGAAAGAGGAGACATTAACACATTTTAAAATGAAATTCAATTGGAATACTTGTATTACAATATTTAGGTTAATAAATGTAATGATGAAAAGCTATGAGATATCATTGTGGAAGTAAACAAGGAAGTCAACTACAGTAACCATATGGGATAAACTGCTGAAAGTTTTATCATTAATTTATCAAACACTTTGAACTGTTTGTCACCAATTAAACCCATATTAGTATTGTAGATGAAAAACACTGACTTTTTAAATACATACCTTCTTTAAAATGATCACATATCACTTTCTCCTGCTGCTTTAAGAAAAACCTTGTGTGATCAAATTTTATGCTGTCAAAGCTCCAACTTATAGAAGCAAGAACACCTAGATGTGCCAAATCTTTTAAAATAGGGGTGGCTGCTCCTTCCAACAGACAGTATGCCTGGTATTGGCTTTCTGGATGACATGACAAAGAAAACATAGTAATAAAGTGTGGTTTCATATACTGGACAAGGGTATTCAAGAGATCTAGTAAAGCACAAAGAACATGGTCTTCTTCATGAAAGCTATAACATTAATAGAGAAACAAATGTTCAGCATGGTGCTGAGCATATCTGCTGGGTCATAGAATTAAGTTGCTCCTCCCAGTAGGTAACTGTATTATACCATCCACTTTGCAAAGTGATCAAACTCCATGATGTATAGATAGGAGATTTGTGACTCCACTACTATTGCTCTATTGTTTAGCTACCTTCTTCCACTCAGTAGTCTGAACTTAGACTTAGTCCATTTATATCCATTTGTTACTATAACTTTAACTTAAACAGACCTTCTCCTTTATTGGCACTTAACTTCAGATGTCTTTGTCTGGCAAACCTAAACAAGTCAGTCTCTCAGTGCCTTCATAATTTCATGGGTTCTCTGTGACTACTCTATAATTCCCTCTAAAGTACAACCAAGTTCTTTGCTATTAGAATCCAGGATGAGCTGCTAAATGCTGAATGAGTCAAAAGGTCTACCTCTTCCACAGTGAAGATGTTGAAATTCTTTACTATCCATTCTTAACATATTCATCATTACAGTTGAGTTGACTTTGTCAACAAGATGAGAATTCTGTGAGTCTTCATTTTCAAGGATTTATTATTATTATTCAAAAACATTTTCAACTGACCAATATGAATAATCTGATTTGATTAGCAGTTGACCTAAGTTTATTTGCACAGTGCATTATCTCCTAATAGTTATCAACCTCATATTTTTAAGCACTCTAAAAGAAAGTTACATTATTATGACCAGTTCTTCATCCTGTATGGACATAGGCCAGATACTGTGGTATTTTGCATGCACATTGTTTTATTTAATTCAGATATTCCTGCATTTATGTATTATTTTCTTTTTAAAGCATAATTCTAGACATTTATCATCACTGTTCCACTGTTCAGAAAAATGTCTGTGTGAATTTTTCTAATCTATGTTCTGACTATAGCTTGTTTTTGAGAGATTCCTTTCCTTCATGTGCAAGGCCACCATAGAATGGCTTGGGTTGGAAGGGACCTTAGAGATCACCTTGTCCAGGCCCCCTGCCCAAGGCAGGGACACCTCCCACCAGACCACGTTTCCCAAAGCCCTATCCAGCCTGGCCTTAAACACCTCCAGGAATGGAGCATCCACAGCTTCTCTGGGGAGCCTGTGCCAGTGCCTCATCACCCTCTGAGTGAAGAACTTCCATATATCTAATCTAAATCTCCCCTTGTAGGCACTGGAAGGCCGCTGTAAGGTCTCCCCAGAGCCTTCTCGTCTCCAGGCTCAGCAACCCCACCTCCCTCAGCCGGTCTTCATAGGCAGAGGTGCTCCAGCCCCTTTATCATCCTCATGGCCCTCCTCTGGAGCTGCTCTCACAGATCTTCATCTTTCTTGTACTGGGTGCCCCAGAGCTGGATGTGGTGCTCTATGTGGGGTCTCACAAGGGCAGAGCAGAAGGGGACAATCACCTCTCTCACCCTGCTGGCCATGCTTTTTTAATGCAGCCCAGGGCATGGATGGTCTTCTGGGCTGCAAGCATGCATTTCCAGCTCATGTCTAATTTTTCACCCACCGGTATCCCCAAGTCCTTCTCCACAGGGCTGCTCTCAATCCATGCGGCACCTTGCCAACTGGCCTTATTGAACCATGGTTTAATACACACTGCATTAAAAGGACTGTAACAGGACATTCAGTCCCAGGCTGCAAAATGCTATTTTTTTTAACTGTTGAAGACATTTTTTTCCCTGAGCATATTAAAGAAATCTTGTTCCAAAGTTATATACAAAATACATAAATAAATAAAATAATAAAAATAAAAAATAAGCTTAAAGCTAATATCTGATACTTCATAAACCCATCTCAGATGGGTGTTTTTACAATGTGTTTGCTTTGAGGCTGTGAAATATAGTGGAAAAATATCTTTATCTAAATATATATATTATCTTAGATATATAAGGATAAATATCCTTAAAATATCTCTAATAAATATAATATCTATATATAATATAGATTCTTCCCCACCATTTCTACAGATGAAGAAATTTTTCTCAGTGGGTCTTGAGAAGTATAACAGCATGAGTTCACTGAGTAAGACTCAGTAATTTATGAGATGAACCCTAAACCTATTGTGGATTGCTACTGCGTTAAAGCAGCACAGTTATTTTGCTAGACTGTACTTTTGCTACAGACATCTCCTACAAAAGCATTGCTAATCCATTTTGCCTCCAGTTCTCTCTCACTTACTCTGTCAGAAGAAAAATGCAGATCTGTAATTTGAGAGTACTGATTAGCATGAAGAAATTTCATGTCAGCTGACTTATTTCTGACATAATTCAAAACTTTTATGTTTTAGTTTGCAAGGGATTTGCCTTATTTATAAGACAGAATTCCACTGCTTGCTCTCACACCTGTGTCCACATAAATATCAATCTATTTGGAATGCTCTAAGACACAATCAGGAGATACAAAGCTTAATAATTTACATGTTTTTCTGAGTGGCACTGTTTAATATAAGATGATATTATATTGCAACGCTATATAAAATAAAGCATATCCAAAAATACTAAACCTGATGCTTGAATTTTGACAGTTATGATGCTCTCATTCTCTTCTTTCTCTGCTCTTGCAGGCTCACACACAGAACTGCCCTCTTTGTGATCAGGCAAATGCTGTTCTTTGGGTTGGAGCACTAAATCATCAAACCACAGAAAAGATGTAGATATGAGTATCACACAACCATCTCAGTGATGAAGAAAACTTTTTGTAAGTGATTCTACATAAAAATAAAATTTCAGATTAAGTAGTGTGTACGACACAAACAACGTTTTCTTTTCATAAACATTTTTTTTTTCATGGACTCGCATACTACGGAAAAGGATTCGAGACAGACTGAGATGTGGCACTGTCAGCCTGCACTTCCCAAATAGTCAGGCTCTATCAGGTTCCTCTCCCTCAGAGCAGAAATACAGTGTTGGGAAAAATAAAGAGCTTTTGCTATGGCTCTGTAATAATACAATTCTATAGTAAAGCTCATATAAATTTACATGGAGAAAAAACATGCACGAGAGCAAAGAAGCTGCTGACCATAAGGAGCTCAAACAACAAAAAATACCTCAGTCAGTGTGGAAAACCTTAGGTAACAGAGTGAGTGTGAGTAGAAAGGGTTAGATAACCTAAGTGACACAAAGAGAACATGGAAGCTGCAAATGGCACAAGAAAAATAAAAGAAAAACTGCTTATTGAAAATGACTTTTTCCCCATACCCTACAGCAATCTATTGCAAGTTGTTGCCATTTTAAAGTCTCCTTCCTTTATTCCTGATAAATACTAATACATGAGCTACATGTACTTCTGTACACAAAACTTCCTTTGACAACTCTGTCTCTTTATTTCTGAAAGGGGTTCTGGCTAGATAGGTGTCTCCTAAATATTGCTGATTATTTTTAGTTAAGAACTTCAGTTTCCTCAAAAACCAAATTGATCAAATAGAGATAAAAAGAAAAGATTAAAAAACCTGCTTCTCTAGTTAAGTTAAAAAGTCTTCTGGTTTTGAAAAGCAATACAGGGCTCAAAATTGGATGAATAAATATATTCTACTACTTTCCTCTTGTCTATTGTCTAACCTAAGTACTATACACAGTGGCATCTTTAATAAATAAGCTAACCAAGAAAATCAAAAAATAAACAGCCCTATAAGCAGTGCTAGAATTTTTCTTCAGCTAAATTTAGAATGACCTTTAGTAAGACATTAATCCATACAAAAAAGAGTACCATAATTTACATGTTTTCTATATCAATGTGCTAAGACTATATATTTTAACGTGTTCTTGTTTTATCAGACATAAGAAATCTACTACACTGTGGTCTCCCTGTAAACTTATATGTTTCTACATGGCATTTAACTTAAACCACTGCAGGTTTATTGCTCCCTGCTTGAAAGTATGGCATAGACTGTTTGCTTTTCAAAACTTTTGCATTTATCTTCTTAGGGGATGCAGTTCTAGTCAGAGTTCACTAGATGGTAGCAGAAGTCTCCTGTTAGATATCTTGCTCTAGAACTTTAAAAAGTGGGACTTTTCCTTTCTGAGGACGTTTTTTTTTTTTTTGCACGTCTACTAGAGACAGCTACCAATGAATGTGACTGAGAAATAATTTGCTCCATAAGATTACATAAGTTTGTGGTTAAGTAAATGTACCATTTTGCTTCTATAAGAATTATTGCTTAAAGGTTTTATTTACCAAGTATTTTTTTAAAATATTGGGACATACAACTGAAACACAGATAAAAATTGTTGTCAGGACTCCATTATATAGGTCCAAACAATGAAAAATATTCTTTTTTTTTTTTTTTTTTTTTAATATAGTTTTATACTGAAAAGTGAGTTTGGAAGTATGTCACTGCCTCCCAACGTACCTTAAAGCAAAACAAAACAACAACAACAAAATCTCACAAGGACTTTCTTCTACTTCTTTTCCATCTCTCCTATAACCCATTCCTGCAATGCTCACCCTTTAGACTGAGCTTGTCTCAGAAGCGCTATTATCAGAGAGAACAGGACTGACAATAACTCTGTTTTCCCTAACTTCCGATCTGCCTCATTGTTTTCTGGGATTTGCATCAAGGTAACTGGCTCCAACAGCTGTTTTGAGAGCAGAACTTTAACTCTTGTTCATTGTCTAGGCTATGCTAATTCTAATGATTCATCCACAGAGGTCAGGAGATCTGATTCAGGACATGCAGACAAAACAGAACCACAGAATGGCTCAGGTTAGAAGGCACCTCTGGAGGTCACCTGGTCCAACCCCTGCTCAAGTAGGGACACCCAGAGCAGGCTGTCCAGGCCCATGTACAGACAGCTTTTGAAGATCTCCAAGGAGACTCCACCACCTCTCTGGGCAACCTCTGGCAGTCTTCCATCACCCACACAGTAAAGAAGTGCTTCCTGGTGTTCAGTAAGTACCATTTAAAGTTACTTCTCAGAATAGGATTAAAGTCATATATAATTTAGTAAAAAACAAGCAAACATAACAAAACCAAACCAAAGGTATCTAAAGAATAATAAAGTCAATAACCTTAGATGAAAATTTAACTACATTAAAGATCTTATAAATGTTACCAATGTGAACTACCAGCATCTATTGTAACTGATATTAGAAAGCAAAACTAAACCTGGAATAATGGCACAATAAATTGGTTCACATACCTTTTTCAGGACTATCTATGTCATTTTCTTCCTCTCTTTGGGTGATTGAGTGTTTAGATCTCAGCATAATAAAGTTGCTCAGATCAGAATCATCATTGTCCCATTTTGTAGCAGGTGTGAATGTAGCAGGCATCTGAGCCTCGGAAGAGTTGTCTTGTTTAAAAGATACATCTTTAGGGCTGACTGATTCAAATAATTTGGGTGTCTTCTTTCCTTGGTTTAAGAAATAAATTTTCTCTTCTACCGTATTCTTTTGTATGCTTCCTCCGTCAAACTGTTCTAAAGAGGTAGTTGTACCGTCTATTTTGACAGAAGATGCAGCATTTATAGGCAGGGTCCCATTAGTTACTTGGTCCAATTGATGTCTTTTGGCAGAAAACAGCTCCTGATTTGTCATGGAATTCTTCTCTTCAAGCCATCCTAAAAAATAGTATTTGATTTCTCCACTGTAATGCAGAATGTTTTTTTTTCTTCCTCCTGGTTGATGTAAACTGTTTTGGTTTAATTATAGAGACAGCATTTTTGTATCTTATCCCTCTGCATTCCCAGATTGTTAGAATCTGATTTTAGGAAATCTGTACTGATTAGTCCTAACTCAAAATGTGTAATGCTAAGACACAGAAGGCTGTGCTACTCTCTTAGTAAGTTATCATCATTTGCATTGTGCTTTCAGGTGTTAGATTTCTAAAAAGTGGGATGCAACACATTTGATTAGGAAAAAAGATTAAAAATTTAACAGAATTCTTTATAAGAGGAAAAAAAAAAGAAATAATTGTAGAAAATTGTAGAGCTTAGGGATATGGTTTAGTGGAAGATTTGTTAGCATTAGGTCAGAGGTTGGACTCCGTGATCTTGGAGGTCTCTTCCAACGTAGGCTATTCTGTGATTCTGTAAAGCATGCAATTACCACCTTCTGAAAGAAGTGCTTCACTAGAACTAATTTTTGCATTGCTGCAGCACATCCATGTTAAACACAGTAACTAAATACTTTCCAATATCTAATAAAAAAAAAAGTTGAGTGACAACATTTTTTTATGAGTTGTGCCTATTTGTATCACATTATGTTATGTTTCTAGCATTTCTTGGAGTTCTACAACCACACTGGCAGCCCTGCAGTCAGGCCACAGTTATATACAAAATTCTGAATAACATTTTGCATCTTCTGTTTGATTCTAAGTATACATAGTGCTCTGTTAGAAATTCTAATATTTATCATCAGTTTGTTTGAAGCCACAGACAGACAAAAAAAAAAGTCAGACTAAAAAAAAAAAATTCTGAATAACATCACAAAAAATAATTTTCACTGTAACATACCCTCCCACTGACCTTGTGCAGAAAGGATTATATGATATACCAACATAATCCAGTCCAGAATTACTATTTCCAAAGAAATTCTCCTGTATTAAACTATTTTATTGAAATCTATGGCTGGTAAAGGCTACTTTTCATTTGCATATTAGTAGAAAAAAACACATCATATATATATATATATATATATATATATATAAAACTGTAGTTAAAAACTTCTGTTACTGCAAGTTTGTGCAAGTTCATCTATACTATAGTCATTTTTCTGCTTCATAGTGTTACAAAATATTTTGTTCTTCAGAACAAGAAATCTTGCATTTCCTTCCTTGATGGAGGTATGCAACTGTCCCTGAATAATTCTCTGTTAAAGTACCCATCTTTGCCTTGTTACCATCTATATATATATTTTTTTAAGAAAGATACTTACTTTCTAGTTGATATGATTTAAACTGTGTGAACATTTCTACTTCTGTAGGAAGCAAACTGTTTGTATTACTGGAATCCATATTTAATTGCTCCAACATATCAACACAGACTGGATTTAATCCCATATGAATCCACCAGTCCTTCTCTAGTGAGATAGGCATCGGTGCTTCTGTATCAATTGATAGCACTGTCTTCAGTTCCATGAGAGAATGATGCTGATATGCAAGTTTAAAGGTCTGATGCTCTACAATAACAGAAATCAACAAATAATATTAACAATCTAGAAACCTGAAAACAGAGTATCACTTTGGAGAAGAAAAATCCCAGGTACTCATGACCTACTACACATGCCGCTGGCTTATATTTTAATTTGCAACACAGTGTCCACTGATAGGCTTAAAAGCAAAGTAGCTAGCATCATAACAGCAAGTGTGCTTTTTAGTTGTTGGGGGGTGTAAATTCTCTCAGCTCTATTAAGGTGTAGCTACACCACTAAAGTTACAGATGACCCAATTATTTGTGAATTTACCTGTCATGCTTACAAAGACGTAATATAATCCTTAACAGGAAAAAATAATAAAATTAAATAGCAATGAGCCCACTATAAGTAACTGTCAACCAAAAATGAATGTATAAATAAACTGTACAACATAACAGGTTCTTTACTCAATCCTGAGACTTGCAAAATAAAGAAAAGTAAACAAAATGAAAGAACAGTGGTAACAAGTAATCTCATGCTGTCAGAAATCACCTGCAGCTTATTTTGATTATGTATATTTTGCCCCCTAACATGAACTCTACTCTTGTCAAATTTTAACATTAATTTAAATTAACAGTATTCTTCTATTGCTTGACACACATTTTGAAACACTATTTAAGGAAAAACATCACCAAGAAAAGAGCTACTTCAACAAATTTAATTACTAAATTTAAATTACTACCTTCATTAAATATAATTAATAGTATTGAACTGAACATTTTTATAATGAAATAAAACTCCTACTTCATTCAAATTATCTCCATAGAAGATAAAATACTTTTACATTGCCACACATAATTTTGTGTGATTTTTTACATGTTCTAAAAAAGAAAAAAAATATCAAATAAAAATAATAAAAAAATCAAATAAACCAAAACAGAGAATTACATTAACAGGGTAAACTCCAGAGGCTCAAAAGATGCGCTCTGTAAGGTAACATTATCTTTTTCACTGTATTTTCTTCATACACATGTGGAACTCTTAAACATCAATTAGAAATTCAGTATGTCCTTACCAACAAGTAAAAGAGAGCTCACATTGTCCCGGTATTTCTCTGATTGCCATACCAAGCATTCTAAGTATTCCCTAGAGGACTCTGTAATAAAAATACTAAGAACATAAAATAAGACTTGAGGGTGTGAAGTTTAACAGCATTATCTCTTGAATTTTGAAATTAGTTATTTATACAAAAGTTTTTAAAGATCCACCTTCTCTCCAAATGTCATGTTCATTCACTCATTCACTGAGTTTGTTTCTTGTGTATATACAAAGTCACTTAATGCAACACCACTCTAAAAAGGAGGGTGTGAGAGAACCATCAAGACTGCTTCATGAACTATGTGGCACTGAACAAGAATTCTTTCTAGATTGTGATTCCCTCCCCAGAAAGGTATTTTTACATACTTACTGTGTATGCAAAAGAGACAGTGAGATTAAAAAAAATTGCTAGTCTTGCAAACAAGATGAGAAGGAAAAGGATGAAGCAACCCTCATGTCAGCATTAAATTCCTTTGTTGGGGGTTATTCCCAGAACAAAGACAATACTTCCTTTCTTCCTCCAGAATCTCTTCTGGACATTTATGTAGGTGATAGTTAATAAACATGTATACTTGCTATTTGTATAAATATACATATCAACACACATACATACTTGCTAAATATAAATATTAACTGTTGCCTAATCCAAAAATAAGATTGGACTTTCAGGCTATTAAGTATCCCAGAAGAAAGATGTCTACAACAGAAACTGTGGTTTCCTCTTTCAAGCTCTCTGGAAAAGGCCACAAATATAGAGTCATAGACTCATTCAGGTTGGAAAAGACCTCTAAGATCATCTAGCCCAACCTTTAACCTAGTACTGAAAAGTCTACCACTAAACCCTGCTGCTAAGCTCCACATCTACATATTTCTTGAAGACCTCCAGGGACGGTGACTCAACCACTTCCCTGGGCAGCCTGTTCCAATGCCTCACCACCCTTTCAGTAAAGAAATTTCTCCTCATATCCAACCTAAAACTCCCCTGGCACAACTTGAGGCCATTTCCACTCATCTTATCACTTGGTGCTTGGGAGAAGAGCCCAATCCCCACTTCACTACAACCTCCTTTAAGGCAATAGTAAAGTACAATGAGGTCCTGAGCCTCCTTTTCTCCAGCTCTGTCAGCTGCTTCTTTTAAGACTTGTTCTCTAGACCCTTCACCAGCTTTGTTACCCCTCTTTGGACATGAGACATGGATCCTTTGCTCCGTTTACTCTTTAAGACAAAACAGAAAATATATGCAACTGTCTGAAAGCACATGACTACCAATTCACAAATAGACTAAAGCTATTTTTGCACTGATTTTGAGGATGTATGATTTAGAGGATTTATGACAGGATTTATCTCTACAAAGTTTTCATTACCTGTTATCAGAAAGAGGAATAGGTTCTTTTTCAAGTCCCACACACATACAATTCACCTGTGATCTTTGTTGTCTGCACCGAGGAGTTAGAGGTACTTCCATTTCGTCTTGCAGATATGAAACATGTTTAGCTAAAAAATGCATAAAGCCCCACCCAAAATGAACAAAAATCTAGTACAGTTCACAAAGCCACATGTGAATGAAACAAACACACATACTCAGAAATTTTACACTAGCAAAGATTGCATTACAATCCAAAATATTTTAATGGGACAATTCACTACTTCAGCAATAAAAACCAAATTAACATACTTCACATTTAATTTCCTGACAGTCTGGGGATAATAATATGTAGATTTCATTTCTTTACTCCTTCTACAATGTAATTCTGGCTACCTATTCTTCCCGTGTAAGATGACTTTTATGATTTAATCACCAGATATTGCAGCTAAGGTTTTGTATTAAGTGATGAACATTGTTGGCATTCTTAGCTAGTTCCCACATAAATGAAGCTACTTAGATGGTAGAAAGACTTCAGA
The DNA here is from genome assembly GCF_011077185.1 of Oxyura jamaicensis. Taxonomy (NCBI): domain Eukaryota; kingdom Metazoa; phylum Chordata; class Aves; order Anseriformes; family Anatidae; genus Oxyura; species Oxyura jamaicensis. The sequence goes on along the minus strand of NC_048926.1, from coordinate 74,457,225 downwards.
CAGCCTCAAGGTGGCTGTGACAGTACACACACAGCTGAATAGACCCAGGAAATTTAGAAACCGTTCAAGGTTTTGAAGATGCAGTTACTTGTTCAAGTAGAGTTAGTCCTCATTGTAATTTATAGGTGTGACCACTGAAACGAATCACAACACCATTTTTAAAACACAGTACACAGACAAGCCTGGCACGTTACAAGTACCTGCAAGACACTTTCATAAACATTTTTCGCTTATCATATTAAAGGTGGATATTTTAATGGATTATTTTTTTTGAATAAAATATAATATGGAAATTTGTGAATTGGTGGATTTTTGGTGTCATTCAATAAAAATTGGGAGTTTACATGATTGCCTTGGTATTTATATATTTACATTATTGCATCTCTGGCATTCTTCTAATAATATTTCTAGTTAAGTTTGACCAGAAAGTGAAGGTCAAAAATGAACAGTTCCTCCATGTTCTGAGAAAACTAACAGCCAGAAAAAATTGAAGTAAATTAGTGCTCCCATAGGGATAAAACCACTTGTAACAAATTTCCTTCTCATTCCAATAGGCAGTAAGCAGCTGCAATCACCACACATGCACATTGTTTGGCCAACTGGCACACAGCAGGCTGTGAATTAGCTACCTGCCCAGCTGCTTCCAGCTGCTCCTTGCCAACTTAACAAGCGGATTGCACGTAGGAAGGATACAGGACAGTGTTAGTAAACCAAATAATATACACTACACATCAAAAACTAAAGAAACTACAGTTGTTACAAAAGAAAGAAACAATGTAATTTCTTTCCCATTTACTTAGAAACAAAAGATGTTCAGTGAATTTCAGCTGCAGTTTCACATTTTATTTTTATTTTAATTTTTGTGGTGAGAAAAAATTAGCATTTTTATTTGAACAGAGCAGGAGCTGATCTCAGAATGGAAAAATTCCTTCCACAACAAAAAAGAAAAATTATTTCTCTTTTAGCAATACTGCTCATATTTGTTCTCATCTAGTTATTTTGCCTTTGAGACTGGACTGTTCTGACCTACTACATTAGCTAAATTCTGCCTATACTCAAGGTGCCATTCCCCTCTTAAAAACACAAAAGACTGAGTGATTTCTCTTGTGCCTCAGCTCCTTTGTCAATAAACAATTTCCATAGCTAGCAGGAAAGGTAGGTAAACAATGAAACATTTATCAAAAATGCCATTATTTGATTACTGTTTATTCTTGTAGTCCAGGCAAACATATTGCTCTTTTGGTAACTCATAAGTATCAAAATTAAGAAGGAGGAGAAGACTGAAAGGTATCTGTTGAAATTTGACATGTGATGCAGGAACTTCCATTAGAAAACAGTCTTAGCAATGCACATCTGGTTTTGCAGGTCTCTAACCTACAGATATAGAAACTGCTTGTGCCCCGGTGACTGAATCTTGTCTGATTCAATAGTGGAGCTAAGCCAGCAAACTGGAAACAAAGATTAATGCTCTTACGTTATTGTAAAAACAGTTCAAGATGGTTTGAGCACTCATCTACACTGAAAGAATGGACAAGATCCTAGACATGCCCATGGCCAACTTATTACTTCTATATACAGGAGAGTCCCAAGCTGCTCAAATCTACTGTGCTTAAGCTCCTCCAGCATATCAGAAGCATTAGAAGTAAAGAGGCAGCTACATGAATAGGTTAAGATTAAAGTTAATCCTGCAAGGCAAAAATCTCCAGATGGCAACTAGATACAACTTTGTTTAGGTGGAACTACGTAAAAGCTCAAGACAAAACCATTGCAGCACAGACACTTTGAGCTGACATGAAGCATGAAGAACAGTATATGGGGACAATGACTTGAAAAATTATTTTAAGTATCATCATTAGGTGTAGGTCTTCCTACCTGACTCACAGGATTCTAACATACTTGTGCTGTTACTGGAGCAAACCTCTCCTGGTATGGGACAGTATTTGGAAACTTCAATTTTGTTTGAAATTTCTGCTTTCAGATCTGAAAATAGATTTTAAAAGGTGCCATAAATAAACCATTTATTTCTTTTTACTGTCAAAGCAATTAAAAAATTACTTAGTGGATCTCCAAAATTTACCATTATGAAAAATTAAAGTTATGCTTAGTAACACCAAATGCTGTGACTGATCAGAGCAGTGCCCAGTCTTGTCCCTTGAAGGTGACAGAAAAAAACTGCAGGCCAGGGTAGTCACCATCTGAACTACTCAACATTCTTATGACCACAGTGGCATGATGTCTGGAACAAGTAAGTAGCATCAATGTAGTTTACTAAGTGTCTGTGTATGTAGGTTCTCTTGCAACTAAAGAGCACTAAAACAGAATAAAAAAGAATAGGCTGACAGTTATGTACAGAATCCTCAAACCTCTGTAGTGGAGGCTGTGTTGTTCAGCTTGGTACTATAAACATGGTATTTATGTTGTGATGTACTATATGTATTAGAGGAATAAACAAGGAACTGTCCATGTTAATTATGCAAGTAATTTTTAAGCTTTGCTCCTTCCATAAGCAACAGGATTACCCTTAACTTTTTGCACCAACAAATAAATAGTTTTCCTCACTTGTTTGCCAAAAACAATGCAATTTTTTTTTTTAAAAAAAATCAAAATTAAAAATATCAGGCGCTGTCTTTTAGCCATACAGAGTACTTCCACAGGCATCAATCCAGGCTAATAACTGCCTTTAAAGTTATACTTATCTGTGGTGTAAAATAATTTAGTAACTTTCATTAAATTCCTTTGAAGAAGTTACTGCTGCTATTTGGCCATGGGCATATTTAACTTTTTTTTTTTTTTTTTTTTTTTTTTCTCCAGAAATCAGCTTTTGCATGTGCAATTACAACGTAACACAAGAAATGTATATGGCATGAACATACTACACACAATCTCTTGGGGATGTTTCTGAAATTAATTTTAGTTACAGATAATAAAACATAACACTAAATTACCGTACTCATGGAGGAACAGATATCATGGCTCACGTTACATTTATTTCCAAGATTGGCACATAACCGATGATTGAACCTAAGGGCAAATAGGTAATTTCCCCTTGGCTATTTGAGGAGACATTTCTAATACTTTGAAATATGTGTATAGTACAGTTCATGATTTCATATATCAAAATTCTCATTTGATACGCTCTGATATAAATACTAAGTGAACTGATAGTAAAAGAGCTATATTGTGTTAAATCTCTGAAAACATTAGGAGAATTGGGTCAAGCATGTAAGAAAATCAGCTTTCACCTTCTTTGATCACCTCTTCACACATGTCTTCATCAGCCATAGCTTCTGAAGCTACATTTAACAGCTCTTTCAGTTCCAAATACGATGGAGTCTTAATGGAATCTGATCTGCTGTTGCTGGTTTTGCAGAATTCTAACTCAACAGGCAACATGAAATACTGAAAAATATGAATCATCATAAAATGCTAAGTAAATTTTAAGTTTCTTTTGATATTATTGTACAGTCTAAACTTTTAAAAAATCTTTAAATAGTTAATTAAATTAATTAATTCTAGCCTGATCTAAGAGCTTTCAGGAAGGAAGTCATATGACATGTACACAGTATACACAAAGCTTTGCTCAATATACAGAAAAATGATAGCATAGAATTTCAAAATGAGCCAGTGGAATAAGAAAAGTAGATCTTGTAACTCTTACATTTACAAACCAAGTAAAATCCTCATTTATTTAATTTAAAGTTTATTTTGATAGAATGTTGTAAAATGGAGCAAAAAAAAATTATTATTATTATTATTATTTTTCAAAAAGAAGCCATATTCCAAAACACACCTTAGAACTTTCCATTTTCTATGGGCATATGGTGGCCTTCCAGTCTGCTTCATTTTTATTCTTAGTGTAGCATTGCTTACATAAAACTATCAACAGATCATGTTCCAGTAAAAACAGCTGATTACGGTGGAGATTCTTAACAATGGTATTCAAAAATTAAAAATACACAAATAATACTAGTGTTTTTCTAATCTCGGAAGTAGGTAAACTTCAAGTATGTAGCAAGTATGAAAAAAAAATCAGTGAAATGGCTTGCAGATGAACACATAAACTGATCACTAGCACAGTAATTGGCAAGAAACAACGTCATGATACCTCTTCATCTTTTAAAGTTACTGTACAGAAGGTCTCTTTAATTGCCAGCGATTCTTTTGCACTCTCCTGCCTCTCCATTTCATTTTGAAAAGTCAAGAGTTCCCTTTAGAAGATAGAAAACAAAGCAAGTCATTACTTCAAATCTAAGACTCAAATCTAAGACTTTATATTCAATAGAAATTTGTCTAACTGTATCTCTTTGTGTATATGCATCTCCCTGTGTGCGCTACTAGGTGATTTAGACTCCCACCATAAGAAGTCTGGTGGTTTTGCTGGCTGTGCATCAGCATTATCTCAGCTATTTCTGTCAAGTTTCATACTAGCATTTTTTTCTCGCATTGATTTGTATTTCTTAAAAGTTGTTGTGGAATTTGAATCATGTTCTCTTTGCAGGGTATATATTTAAAGATTTGACTAGATGATCTTAGAGGTCTTTTCCAACCTATATGATTCTACGACATTGACGAAACTCTGCACGTGCACATTATCTTATGACCAGAACTCATTAGAAGATCAAAGCTCATGTTCGAAAACAAAAACAAAACAAAACAAACAAACAACAAACAAACAAACAAACAAAAAAGGAAAATAATCTCAGTCCTCCTTGTTCTATTGTTATGTAGGTACAGTTAAGTCAGCTGAATTCTGTTTTGCCTTGCTTGTGAATTATGCAACCCTGTCAATTGCAAAGGAAGTTATACAAGTCATCCACACAGGGAATAAATCAGCAAAAAATTTAGCCAGACTATGAATATATGTACACAGATTAATGTATTAGAAAATACTGGGTACATTCTGAGTATAACATATATTTTGATGATCCATTTTGTTCAAATCCCTGACGTAAGACACCATTCAATTAAACTCAATTAAAATGACAATATGAAAGTAAGGAAAGACACAAAAATAATTAATATTTGACCCTGAAGATCAGTGGGCTGAAATAACGGATTTACTGACTGCACAACAGAGAGGAGGAGAAAAAGGAACATAGAAGCATGTGTAAAATCCTGGCCCAAGTAAATTTAGTGTAATTTTACTGACAGGAAATCAGTCACGGAGTATCAGGTCTCCTGAAGACAGACATTTTTTCAGAATTCCAAAACTAAAATCCTGACTGTATTTTATACTTGCAGAATACAAAAATTACTTTATTTCATTTATTCACTTTTCTTAAATAGTACATATAAATGCTATCCTATTCTTTTTTTCCTATGAAAGAAAAGCTGAAGTTTTTAATTGTTAAATTAGTTAAAAAGCATATGAGACGTTAAATTGCTAATGGCCTTATTCACAAGCTATTATTTATGTTCAATATTATATAATGTGTAGATACCTAAAAATCATCTCTGCTCTTAAATTCTGTCCTTCAGAATCTACAAGAGGATCTTTCACTAAAAAATATTTTAGTCTGTCCAGAAGTGCAGATGAATGGGGAAGCTTTTTATGATAGTTTTCAAGATTATCAACAAAAATAAGTTCATCTCCAACATGTAAATCTGAAGGAAAAAAAAAAAAAAAAGTCAGTATAAAAATAATTAGAATGATCAAAATAAACAGAATTGTGAAGCAGCTGTCCAAATGCTGTAAATACTAGCAAACCATTAACTATTTAACTATTTCTCAGTTCAAATATTTTAGGATTTTTAAGTTTTAAATGGAACCCAGTCTAGATTTCCATTGGTTCACCTGATAAGCTTTGGTTTTCTTTTCACAGAATCACACAATCATCTAGGTTGGAAGAAACTTTAGCTTTTTTTTCCTTTTCTTTTATGTAACATCTGTTAAAAAGAAAAGCTGCATTCTTTTCATTCCCTTGTTTGCACTATCAAGTATCATAAAGGAACTTTTAAGGTGCGTTTTGGCTGAGAACTTAATTCAGAGAAATTTTGGACAGGTTCATATATTTCAAAAGGCAGTAACAAAGCAGTCTCTTCATGGACATCTAAACATAAATGTGGATTCTCTAGTTCTCCAATAATGATAAAATTATTGAAAAAAGAAATAGACAAAAATATAAATGATTATGATTTCAAGAAAGATGAAATTATGGACCTCAATTTATTTTGAATTTAACATTAACAGGAATAACTATCAAACACTGTAATATGCACAGGCTGGTAGAGAAAAAAAATCCTTGCACTAATAAAACAAGCTATCTTGAATTAAAATATTACCTATCTCTTGGAAATACAGATTTTAAACTATCATTTCAAATTCTGTATCATGTTCTTTCTTAATTTGATATTATCCTGTTTTTTCAGTGAAGGTTGTCAAAAACGTATGTCACATTACACATAATATTCCACTTCTAATAACTTTTACCTATCAGTAAATTCCTATGTTTTGGTATTCACTTTATGTAATTTAATGCCTTTACTGAAAATTAGCTAGTTTTATGCTGTCAGCAGACTAGTTAAGCATTAACTAACAGGTTCTCAGTGACCCAAAATAGCTTTGAAATTTTTCAAAAACATGGCTTTAAAAAATGTTAGAATAAACATTTCCCACAAAGATGAGTCTTTTGCTACCATTTCCTTCTTTAATGCAACAGTAAGTTAGAAAAATAGGTTGCGGTAATGCAGTGGTTACACTGATAGATTATTATTGATCTGTTAATTTAATAAACCTGTCAACAGAATAGCGAATAGCTTGATGTTCTCCTATAAAAGGAAAATCTACTCTGTCTTGCTTACTTTTGCTTAAACACAACAATTATCTGTAACTTCAAAGAAAAAAAAAAGTTTTATGAATTCTATTATTTTTTTCTTTCAGTCCATGGAAATTTAGCTCTCTTGAAGTTGTTTCTAAAAAGCAGGAGCTAAGACATGGGAAAGCATCTAAATTCTTTTTATTCTCTTTGTAAACACATAATATAGAGAGCTTTATTAATTATTAAAATATTTTGTAATATACCTCCTAACTTTGGAAAAAAATCAGGTAATTGCTTAATGAAATGAAGTAAGATTAGTTTCAATTATTAACTGCAATACAAATTCATTGTTGATACTGTGTTCAAAGTTATCTTGTTATCTTGTACAATATTGCAATAAGAACCACTTGTATCCTCTGTGCCACTGTGGAGCAAAGGCCTTAGTAATTCATTAAGTTACTTTCTTTTCCTAAATCAATCTAATTAGTGATGGACAAACAATGTAAAATAAACCTGGATAGTTCATAGTATATCTCTTTGGGCACTACCAACCAGAAAATTGTCAAAAACACTGAGGAACACTATCCAGTTTGAAATACCTTCATCCAAGCTACAAAGCAGAAACTGGTTACTTCTTTCTCTTCCTGCTATGGCAAAAGAACATGCCTCAGGAATATAATTTTACTGAGGTACAAAGGATCATTAGCATTTTGACCAATGCCGAACAATATCTATTTGTTGTGATACTTTTGGTACAACTTTTGCCTTCTCCTCAATCAGTCTGAAACTTCTTTTGGCTTGTATCTATCTTGTACTGTTAAGCCCCGCTTCTCCAGTAAATAAATCTCTATTAAATGACAAAGCATGTGATCACTCAAATGATCTCTTCAAATGAACAAAATGCAAAACACACTAAAAATTTTTAGAAGTTAACAGGCTTACTCTGTAAACAATTATAAGACAGTGAAGCAAACACTTTACCTTGCCATTGTTCTTTAAGTTCAGAGGCACAGTCAGCCTTCAAATATTTGTCTTGAGTTGATCCTTCCATAGAGATATTGTTCTTGACTAAATAAACTTCTTCTGTGTCAGTCTGAGAGCAGGGATTTGAACTTGGAATAACTTCTACCAATTCATTATTACTATGGAACTCTAGAGAAGTGATAGGTTTCCTAAAAAGAAGAAAAAAAATCTGATACTTGAGATGCTGTAAGAACACTTTTATAACTTCCCTGCCTCCCAAATAAATCAATGGCACTCAGAAAGATACTCTAAGAACTTTGATAGTCACTGTATTTGGTGAGAAAGATTGGAAATTACAAGTTATTACCACTACTCAAATATAAATCCAAAGTTCAACCTCTCTACTCTCAAATTACAGTTTTAAAACTTCCACATGAAAAAGTCCTTTAAATTTACCCTCAGCATGGACTTGAACAAAGGGTAATGTTTGAAAAGCAAATCATCAAACCTATTGATGTCATAACACTTATGACTAAAAATCTGCTGGGTTAAAAGTATATTCATGTTTCACACATCATGCAGAAATTGCAAGCACAGTGGAAGCTGCAGAAGGTGAAATAAGGAATAAATGTAGAAACAAAACCTTTTCATTTTCCTGCCACTTTTCATGCCAATTTCAGTACTACTGCTATTCATCAGGGAGAAAAATTGTTACCAAATAAATAGCGAAATTATTTGACAGCAGAAAGTCATTGTTCTAGGCTAATTATATATTTGGATAAAATATTTTTAATTGCTATTTAAAATATGCCCTTGTTAATGCTCCATTATCCATATGAATTGATTGAACAATACATGACTCTGACTGATGGTGCTAACATTTCTGAAGTGGCTGACTGAATAATGAAAATTGTTCAATGCTATTACCTTTACTATTCAGCATATGGCTGTAGGCCCTTTAACAAAATCCAAATTAATACAGCTATGCTACCTTGGATATTTCTAATAGCATTATAAGAAAAACAGAAAGTAATTAATATTTACAAGATACCCAGAAAAACGGTACTAAGAGCTTTATTCTCTAGAACAGGACCAAGATACTTATGCTAGGTGTCAATTTAAGATATTAAACTCCCTAGTCTTGGATGCTATTTGGCATTTTTACATTGTTCATGCACAATTCTCTTACAAGCACCCATCATCATCTTTAGGTCTGCAAGAAAAGAGAAGCACATTCAATAGATAACTGCAGACTTCTCAGTTCAAGTGCCCTGCCCAAAATCACACAGATTTTTTGGCAACAGCAAATACAGACTCAGTTCCCCAGGCAGCATTTGATTTTTTTAACCAAGCTCCATGAATTATATGATATTAGGAAAACATCCACAGTCGCTAATGATTATTAACAAATGATGGAAGACAAAGAGATAAACAAGATAAATGATACAGATAAACACTAAGGGAGTTAACTGCCATTATGGGTAGAGATTTTTTTTCCCAGAAAACCTCCCATGTATGTGCTTTTTATTCTAGTTTTCTTCTCTTGTAGTAACTATTGTTTTAAAGAACCATGAACTTCCTCTTCACGCAGTGCCACATCTACAAAAAGCACCTCTCCATTGCTGCAACAGAGGCTGAACTGCATAGACAACCACATAAATCAGTGTACAGCCCTGACACATTCAGTGATCATTTCTGTACTGTGAATAAGCAGAGGTTTATGTACAAAATATAAAATAAAAATAGTATGTAGCAAAACAATTGAAGACCGTAACATAGTGAAATCACAGAAAATGAAACTGCAGGATACTGGCAAGACTGGTGCTAGCATTTTGTCTCTATACATGACTGCTTAATTCTGTAACTACAACTTTTCTTCACACTTTTTTTTTTTTTTCCCTTTCTTTTTCTACAGACCTGAAGATAACACAGATTTTAGATGGTGTAATTTCTCTATTTCTTTCATATTGACAATCATTTGAGAGCAGAACTATACACAATTTACTGGTTTCACACAAAAAAATATTTTCTTTCATGTCTTAGGTATGCTATAAATGCCACATTGGAAACCTGTTTTTAAAATGAACTCTATTTCTATTCTATCTTCTATCTTTTATTGCTATGATATAAGCTTGACTTTTTCTAGTTGCTTTTTGCTTCTTTTCAAAAGTTTATGAACAGTGTTCTCTGGATACGTTCAACAAGGCGAAGTGCTGGGTCCTGCACCTGGGGCGCAATAACCCCAAGCAGAGCTACAGGCTGGGAGATGAGTGGTTGGAGAGCTGCCAGGCAGAGAAGGACCTGGGAGTGATGGTTGATAGTCGGCTGAATATGAGCCAGCAGTGTGCTCAGGTGGCCAAGAAGGCCAACAGCATCCTGGCCTGTATAAGAAA
>NC_048926.1:74391494-74437111 GCF_011077185.1 Oxyura jamaicensis | reverse complement strand
TCACACTATTTCTTATACAGGCCAGGATGCTGTTGGCCTTCTTGGCCGCCTGAGCACACTGCTGGCTCATATTCAGCTGACTATCAACCATCACTCCCAGGTCCTTCTCTGCCTGGCAGCTCTCCAACCACTCATCTCCCAGCCTGTAGCTCTGCTTGGGGTTATTGCGCCCCAGGTGCAGGACCCAGCACTTGGCCTTGTTGAACTTCATGCAGTTGACCTCGGCCCATCGGTCCAGCCTCTCCAGATCCTCCTGCAGAGCCTTCCTACCCTCGAGCAGATCGACACACATACCTAACTTGGTGTCATCTGCAAACTTACTGAGGGTGCACTCAATGCCCTCATCCAGATCATCAATGAAGATATTGAAGAGGACTGGCCCCAGCACCGAGCCCTGGGGAATGCCACTAGTGACCGGCCTCCAACTGGATTTGACTCCATTTACCACGACTCTTTGGGCCTGGCTATCCAGCCAGTTTCTAACCCAACAAAGCGTGCGCCAGTCCAAGCCAAGAGCAGCCAGTTTCTTGAGGAGAATGCTGTGGGAGACGGTGTCAAAAGCCTTGCTGAAGTCAAGGTAGACCACATCCACAGCCTTTCCCTCATCCACCCAGTGTGTCACTTTGTCATAGAAGGAGATCAGGTTCGTCAAGCAGGACCTGCCTTCCATAAACCCATGCTGACTGGGCCTGATCGCCTGCTTGCCCTGCAAGTGCTGCGTGATGACTCTCGAGATAATCTGCTCCATGAGCTTCCCTGGCACTGAGGTCAAGCTGACAGGCCTGTAGTTTCCCGGGTCAGTCCTCCGGCCCTTCTTGTAGATGGGCGTCACATTTGCTAGCCGCCAGTCAACTGGGACCTCCCCCGATAGCCAGGACTGTTGATAAATGATGGTAAGTGGCTTGGCCAGCACCTCTGCCAGTTCTCTCAGTACCCTCGGGTGGATCCCATCCGGCCCCATCGACTTGTGCACATCCAAGTGCCGTACCAGGTCACCAACCATTTCTTCATGGATAGTGAGGGCCACATCTCTCTCCCTATCCCCTTCCACCAGTTCAGGGTACTGGGTATCCAGAGAACAATCGGTATTGCCGTTAAAGACTGAGGCGAAGAAGGCATTAAGCACCTCCACCTTTTCCTCATCACTTGTAACTAAGTTTCCCCCCGCACCTAGTAAAGGATGGAGATTCTCCTTAGTCCTCCTTTTCGTGTTGATGTATTTATAAAAACATTTTTTGTTATCTTTAACAGCAGTAGCCAGATTGAGCTCCAGATGAGCTTTGGCTTTTCTAATTTTGTCCCTGCACAGCCTCGCGATATCCTTATAGTCCTCCCTAGTGGCCTGCCCACTTTTCCAAAGATTATAAATCCTCTTTTTTCTTCTAAGCTCAAGCCACAATTCTCTGTTCAGCCAGGCTGGTCTTCTTCCCCACCAGCTCGTCTTTGGGCACATGGGGACAGACCGTTCCTGCGCCATTAAGATTTCCCTCTTGAAGAGCGCCCAGCCTTCCTGGACTCCTCTGCCCTTCAGAACCACCTCCCAAGGGTAAATAAGATATGAATGACTAGAATAAGATATGAATAATGATGAATAAGATATGAATGACTATGAAGGGTAAAAAAGATATGAATGACTAGAGTCACTCAAGCTCCAACTAAAAGATGGAAAATAATATAAAATAGCTTAAGGGAGAGAGGATGTTAGGGATGATACCATCATGTAATGAAAGATATCTTCTGACTTCTGGGATCAGTTGATGGGCTGAGCCTCTCTTCCCCCACATTGGAATGCCTTTGGGTAAGGCTTGGACACTTGGTTATGCCAAGTGCCTCCCCACGAAACCTAGAAATCTCTATAGAGTCACTTTATACATTTTAATACATTTACAGCCAGGCTGTAAATACTAGCCAAATACTTTGGTATTTGCACGTGCTTTGCAGACAGTGAATTTATCACTGGCAATCCAAAGAACCTGTGTATCCATCTGTTGCTCCAAGGGGTCGTAAGCAGATTGCCCCTAATCTATGTGAAAGAAAAGCTCCTGATTCATGTTCTTAGGAGGAGCAGATTGGAAAACTTGTGATCTTAAAAGGCAGAGAGGAAAATACTTTGAATAAGAGAAATATAACTAAGTAATCTTCATCTTATGTCTGCTGGTAGCAGCTTGTATGGGAGAAGAAGCTAAGGAAACAAACAAAAATAATAATCTTTGTGTTTAAAGTGATATTATGTACATTTACACCTCTGCTGATCTACTGTCTGTTGCCTTGGGAGTAGAAACTTTAGGAAGTCGGAATTTAATATCCAAAAATGCTTCCATTTCATATGCTCAGAAAGCATGTGAAATATGAGTTTCTACAAATAGCTGTCAACTTTGAGGGAAATGCTTTCTTTTTGCGTTTAATTGGCTGCCTAAATTGCTCTGCAGCCTTCAGGCTGACATCTGTTGAACAAATTGAGTTTCACAGCAGCCAGTTGAGCATTTAATGTCTCTTGTGGTCCGGGCTCAGACAATTCCCTGAACTGACAGAAAGCTGAAGGCTTGCTGCAAGAACCACCCCATTGCCCCCTCACCTTACATGTTTTTCACAAGACCCAGCTGCAATTAGGTGCTAAACACCATTCTGCTTGCTGAAATGGTGACTTCTTACAGTGGTTGTAACCAGCAGGGCGATGACATCACATGTTCTTGCTTCCTCCTGTTACCTGAGAAGTGGATACCTGTTGGAGGTGTGCCACAAAGGCAGAAACTCCAGTAATGCAGCAGCAGATGCTATTACGCTGCTCTCAGGGAGTCCAGGAAACATGGCTCCTCCAAAAACTCCATAAAGGTTGAGTGCTTTGTGGGGACAGATCTGTTTGGGGAAAATAAAACTGACACTTCACTCTGGTTTTAAGAGCTATAGTAGCTTTTGTACTTCACAAAGAGCAAAAATGTTAGGTAAAAATTATATGGACAGAGGATATCTTTTTCACTAAGAAATACTGTTTTTTTTTTTTTTTTTTCACCTGAGAGCACGGGTTTAGCCTAGCATTCACATAGAGTTTTTCCAAATGCAGGTATATTGCAGATATTTCCCAGGATGTTTCTCCCATTCACAGAAACTGTACTGCAAAAAGCACATGGCTCCTTAAGGAGTAATGGCTCCTTCATCAGAAAATTACTACCTTTAGAAAACTGCTGTGAGGCCTATGGAGTAAAGGATAGAGTGAATACAGTTGGAGTCTTCAAGCTGTTGCAGTTATATGGTCCTGCTGGAGATGGAAGGGAAAAGTGCTCTGTAGCCCCTATCCAGAGCAGGTCCTATGAAAAGTGCAAATGGCAGTACTTGACTGATATCTCAGTATTCATAATTTTAAAAAATATTTTTATATTGTAGTACACCAGAAAGCATTTTTCAGATAAATCCTTGGGCCAAATAGGAATAGTACACAAAATACAGGAAAAAAATATATTTCAGAAGTGCTGCTCTCCCAGCTGGAATACAGAGAAATACATGTTTTTACCCCAAACCAGGAAATAAAAGAACAGTCTATTAGTCTTACACTGTTAAATAAAGAACTCTGGCATCAGATGTAGCTCTGGAGACTTCTGAAGATTACAGTTTAACACAAAATTATTTATGGAATATTTTGATTCTAACTTGCAGAGAGATGGGTAATTGAACAGTGTATTAATGGAGTGAAATGCCCCTCAGCAACAAAGCCCTTAAAGTACCTGGAAAATGTAAAAGTAATGACAGTCAGTAGTTAGATCAAGTACTGCCTAATCATAGAATTACTGAATGGCTCAGGTTGGAAGGGACTTTAAAGTTCATGAAGTTCCAACCCCCCTTCCGTAGATCAGGTTGTTCAGGGCCTCGTCCAACCTGACCTTTAACACCTCCAGGGACGGGGCATCCAGCTTCTCTGGACAACCTTTCCAGTCTCTCACCACCCTCTGACTGAAGAATTTCCTCCTACCTTCTAACCTATATCTTCCCTCTTTTAGTTTAAAACTATTCCCCCGTGTCCTGTCATATGACCAAGCAGAAAGTTGCTCTCCATCTTTTTTTATAAGCCCCCTTTAAGTATTGAAAAGCTGCAGTGAGGTGACCTCAGAGTCTTCTCTTCTCCAGGCTGAACATCCCCAACTCTCTTAGCCTTTCTTCATAGGAGAGGTGCTTCAGCCCTCTGATCATCTTCATGGCCCTCCTATGGACTCTCTCTAACAGCCCCACATCCTTCTTGTGCTGGGGGCCCCAGACCTGCATGCAGTATTCCAAGTGGGGCCTCATGAGGGCAGAGCAGAGGTGGACAATCACCTCCCTCCACCTGGCTGGGATTGCCCTGGCCCAGCTGCAGCACCTTGCACTTGGACTTGTTGAACCTCATTTTCTTCACATGGGCCCACTTCTCCAGCCTGTCCAGGTCCCTCTGGATGGCATCCCTTCCTTCTGTTGTGTGACTGCACACTAAGCTTGGTGTCCTCTGCAAACTTGCTGAGGGTGCACTCGATCCCACTGTCTACATCACTGATAAAGATATTAAACAGTACCAGGCCCAGGACAGACCCCTGAGGTACACCACTCATCACCGGCCTCCACTTGGACATAGAGCAATTGACCACCACTCTCTGGGTGTGACCTTCAAGCCAATTCCTTATCCACTGAATAGTCCAGCCATCAAGTCGATCTCTCCAATTCGTAGACTAGGATATCAGGTGGGACCATGTTGAAGGCCTTGCAGAAGTCCAGGTGTATGACATTGGTCAGTTTTCCTCTGTCAAATGGTGCAGTCACTCCATTGTAGAAGGCCACCAGACTGGCCAGGCACAATTTGCCCTTGGTGAAGCCATGCTGGCTGTCCTGGATCCCCTCCTTGTCCTGCATGTGCCTTGACATTGCTTCCAGGAGGATCTTTTCCATGATCTTGCCAGGCACAGAGTTGAGGCTCACTGGTCTGTAGTTCCCTTCCTACCCTTTTTAAGAATAGGAGCGATGTTTCCCTTTTTCCAGTCACTGGAGCTTCACCTGACTACCAGGTCTTTTCAAATAAGATGGAGAGAGGCTTGGCAACTACATCAGCCAAGCACACACTTGCCAAATTACATACTGCTTTATGTCATTACTGTCACTGCATAATGTATGGTCTGCATCTACTCCATGAAACAAGGCAGCAGCACATGCTGTGAGGAGGTAAAGATGCAAGCGGATGCAGGTGCATGTGGAGGTAAAGACATCCCATGAAGACTATGCTATCTACAGATTTTCTTCATCAGATTGTAGAGCTAATGGAGTATACAACCTGCAGAAGAATAGTGGCAGCTATTGAAACTTATCTCCTTGACTCTATACACCTATAGATCTGTGTGTCTGCACATACAACTTTTAAACAGGTGGTTGGGGACTGTTTGTCTGATGAAATCTAGTAAGTGGCACACTAGGAATACTAGTACTGTTATGATGAAGATCAAGAGTGGAAGATGCATTTCTAGCTCGCTTTCTAACCCAGACAAAGCCTTTGTCCATGAAGGAGGACTTGAGGATCTATGTTAAATCAAAATGATAGCGTGGGCATTCACTGGGCAGGCACATATTTCCTGATAAGACTCTTCTGATAAGAAGAGTCAGAGTAAGGAAATCTAGACAACTTGTTTTAAGTTATGCTGGGGGCACATATAAAATAAGATGTTTCAGGTCTGATAGTTGGAAGTGTGTCCTGGTTTCAGTTAGGACAGTTATTTTTCCTCCTAGTAGCTGGTAGGGTGCTATGTATTGGATTAGGATGAGAACAGTGCTGATAACATGCCGATGTTTTAATTGCTGCAGAACAGTGCTTACACTAAGCCAAGGACTTTTCAGCTTCTCGCTCTGTCCTGCCAGCGGGCAGGCTGAGGGTGCAGCAGGAGCTGGGAGGGGACAGACCCAGGACAGCTGATCCAAACTGGCCAAAGGGGTATTTCATACCATCTGATGGCATGCTAAACAATATATAGGGGTGGCTAGCCAGGGTGGGGAGGCCGGCTGCTCGGAGATAGGCTGGGCATCGGTCAGTGGGTGGTGAGCAATTGCATTATGCATCACTTGTTTGTACATATTATTATTATTATTATTATTTCCTATCTTAATAAACTGTTTTTATCTCAACTCACAGGCTTCACTTTCCTGTTTCTCTCCCCCATCCCGGAGAGGGAGGGGGGAGGGTGAGCAAACGGCTGTGTGGTGTTTAGCTGCCAGCTGGGTTAAACCACAACAAAGTGACAGCTTTGATTTTTATGCATTCAATACATAGTTTGTTAATGATGAGGAAAGAGTTATAGAATCACAGGATAATTTAATTGGAAGGGACACCAGGAGGTCTCTAGACCCTGCTCTAGCAGGCTTACGTGTGAGATCAGGTAAGGTTGCTCAGGGATGTACCCAGTCAAGGTTTGGTTATCTCCAAGACTGGAGGTGCCATAAACTCTCTGTTCTGACTCCATTGCCTGGCTGTCTTTGCTTTGTTTAAAAAGCTCTCCTTTTCAAACTACAGATCCAGACTTTTGGTTTGTTGTTTTGTTTTGTTTCTTTTCACAACAGGGAAGCATCAACATCCACTTATGTCAAATTCTTTTTGATGAGTGTTGTAAAAGAACAAGCAAATGGTCAGTTTATTTTCTTTTGTTTTGCTTTGTTTTGCTTTCCCCCTATGGCTATCAAATCAAATAATTATGTAGAGTTGTGAAGACCGATAAATGACTTCTGTCTCCTCTTGACTTAGGAAACTTTTAAACCAACTTATTCACAACCATTGTTGGCTCAGTTCTTAGGCTATCCATTGCTAGATTGTGAGTGTTGTTGGTAGAATCATTCTGTCTCATACTTGTAAATATAGGTATATAAATATGATCAGTTGTGCAAGTTTTCGAGGTGGAACAGCACCTGGGAAAATCTTGTTTATATATATGTTCATCTAGGAGAACAAAAATAGGCAGGAAAAACAACTGATACGAATGAACAGATGCAGCTCCTTCAAATGTCTCTGTAGTGGTCTAATTGCCTCCCACATCCTACTTAGGACTGGCTCTGTAAATTATACAACCGAGTCCTTGTTGAGCTGTATGTTTCCTTTTGAGTGCAGCAATTAAATTAATTGCAAGGTAAAACACCGCTCTATTTAGGAGAAGAAATGTAGAAGAAATGGAGGAGACCTTAGAATCATTACCAAGTGGTCTGTGTCACAGCATCTTGAAAGTGGTGAGAATCATGGGTAAGCATCTATTTCAGAATGAAACCTGCTCAGAGCCTCAACCCTGATATCCTGCTGTTTTTCTTTCAGTCCTCTTGCAAACCCCACTGACTTCAGTGGAAGTGCCTTTCTTCCTTAAAAGAAGGGTGAGTAAGTGCTGCACCACCTGACCCATGACTGCGTGAGCAGTCCCTGTGTGTAGTCTCACTGCCCTGTGACTGTGCAAAACTGTCTGCATCAGTGAGATCAGTGAGTTTGAATCATTTGATTCATGTGAGTTAAGGGTTTCTGTCTATGGTAAATACATTTGAGCTGTGTATGATTCCATTACTAGACTACTAAGGGAGAAAATGGTACCAATGGTACCAACTTAAGGGAACCTGAGTTCATCACAGGTGAGTGTCTAAATGCAAAGTCACTCACAGCTTTAATATATGAGTATGGTGTCAAAGATGCTTTTGCAGATCTGCTTTCAAAAAGTCAGTGAAATCAATGTTACTACTAAACTTTAAATGCCAATTGGTTCAATGCCTCTAGCTGCTTCGTAAATTCACAGAATTAATGGGGAGATTTTGGAGCACATATCTTAGCAGCAAACTGTGACACTATTATTTCAAATGCTGTAAGGAATGCATCAGAAAACAAGGTATTTATAGGTCTTCTGGTATGATTCTATAAAAATGGAATTAAACAGCATATGGACAAATCATAAAGTAGACATGCAGGTTAGAGTAAAGCACTGAAGTGATTGCTAATCAGTTTTGATTGAGAATTAAATCAGCTAACAGGAAAACAGATTTAAAATAAAACTAAATCATGTTGAGCTTTGCAGGTGGCCATCCCTTTTCTGTGGCTCTGTAAAAAAGCTGAGAATATGAGAAATTATAGGTCATTACAGATGTGAAAAGGGTAATAATACATACGCATCTGGCCATTCTTCACCAGTGGACACTGCAACAAGATGATTACAAAAAAAATGACAGAAATGAGAAACACTGTACTTAAAATAAAACAAAAAGAGATTTCAATTGGGCAAGACTAACAGGGTCGGGGACGTAAAGGCAAAGCATTAAATGAGTGAGTATTTGGAGCTCTCTTAAAAACATAGATAAGGCAGACAGCATTACCTGCACCTTGTTTCTTCTTCTACTAACAATTAAATATTTTTTCCTCCAATTTTAAACATGATCTTTTAAAAAAGAAAAGTTGATTTTATTGGACATTATTATTATTATTTTTTTTATCCAGCACATTTCCAACTAAACACAGTTAGTTTACTATGATTGGTATTCCCTTTTCCCAGCTAGCAGAAAACATTTATAAGGACATTATTTAAAGTAAATATATTCAAGTCATCTTGTTTAGATTCTTCACTTGGATCTATTTTATTTTGTTTATAAATAGTAAGCAATACTTTTTAAAATGTATCACTTAGATTTTCTTGTTATCTCAGTGTCTATTTTGGTTAAATCTGAATCTCAATAAATTGTACAAGAGCTTTTTTTTGCATTTTTAATGCAAAATAACTTATATCATTTTATGTTTACATGTTAAAATAAGGGACTTATTGTGAATTGAAGTGATGGTCTACAGTTACCAAGTTCTTCAAAGTATGAGAACTAGTAATATTCATATCTAGTCTTAATTCATTATTTGTAACAGGAAAAAATAATTCTACTCTTTGAATTCCTTACTTTTGTAGGAGCTGCTCAATGTTCTGTGGTAGCTGAAGAAACTGGAAAGAAGAAACCTTTCTCTGTCTTCCACAGAGAATGTTGATGGCAAGAGCTGTCTTTGCATTTCATTGCATTTCATTGTATGTGTTTGCCAAGTAACACTTATTCACTTGCTGTATTTTTTGATCTCTTCAGTAGTGAGGTGCCTAATATGCCTAATTTTATTTAACCTAAACCACATTAATATTAAATTCAGATCTTTATGCACATTGATATTTAATTAATATGTAACATTATATGTTACATATTAATTAAATACATTTTGGGGGGAAGAAAAGACATTAGATAAAATCTCCATCAGAACAAACACATTGATTTTTATATATGTTGTTAGCCACTTAAGTAGTCAAACAGGTAAGGTCATACAAACATAGCAATCTTTCTTTCCCAAATGAGAATCTCATTGTGTGCATTTGCTAACTTAACCACAGTTTAACCACTATATTATTTAACTCGCCATCATTTTTATCAGAAAAAGAGCACTTTTTGTTAATGTTTAGCATATACCCAATAGTCATTAAACATTTACATTTTTCTTTCATGTGTAAAGTCTTTACAAACCAAGCTGGCAGATACAGGATGTGAGGGAAAAATACAGGAAAATGAAAGTTAAGACCCTTTCACTTCATCAGAGTGGTTTCTGAATACCACTTTTTCCATTAATATTTACAGTTGTTGGTTCACATCTAACCACCTGGAGATAAAGGTAATTGTGTGGAAAAAGCTGTCCAGAGGATACATATGATTCTTAGAGCACTTGTCTAGCTGACCATTGCTTAAGTTTTTTAGAAGAAACAAAGCCAGGTGGTCTTCCAAAATTTAATCACATAGCTCAAGTTTTCTCTTGCTGGCATGATGTGTATATGTTTAGCTGGTAATGGCTGACATTCCTAGATTGAAAAAAAAAAAAAAAAAAAAAAAAAAGGGGGGGGAAATTGTCTGTCACAACTCTTTAGGTTAGCATGCTGAAGCAGTCTAACCCAGCTAATGGTCTATAGACTTTCCAGTGATCTGCTTTTGTAATTGACATCTCTGGAAAGCTATCTCACTCCTGATATTTGTGCTTAAAACCAAAAATGTAACTCAAGTGTTTTTGCCTCTCAGCTAGAAGATACTGGCAGCAGAAGCTAACCCTGAAGTCCTGATCTTAGCAAGACAACCTTGATCAATCAAAGTATACTCCAGGTAGAAACAAAATCCATACAAATGTGCATGATGAAGCGGCATTCTAGAAGGCAATGGGGTTTTTCTTAACAGTCTCAATGGAAAGGATTTTTTTTTTTTTTTTCCCTGTCATTTAATAAATGTATATGTCAGCTTCTACTGCAAAGTCTTAGAAGAATAGTTCTTTGTAATTCTGAAATCTCTTGCCATTGTTGCCTTTTGTTAGGCTTATTTCAGCAGTTGCCAAGGTAATGTCCACTGCTGGTAGTCCTACTTCTCTACTACCACATATGCTAAATTCTGGCAGTCAATAGAATATGCTAAAATGCCTATTAGGGACATCAGCCTTGTAGTCAGCTGGCAGTCAAAGGTTAGGACAACATCAAATAAAGCTGACACCTTTCCTGTTTCAGTGACTTATTTTTACAATACTGAGATTTTAACGTTTGAGTTACAGTGGTCCTGCTATATAATGCACAACTTTGAGGGGGCTTTGTAGTTGATGTAGTCTAACAAATTAGAAAAAAAATTACCCATATCATGTATTACAGATGTATTAGAAGTTTGCAGTACAACTATAAGCACAAGGGGGTGCTAGGTGTTGGAATCTAGGTGTTGGTATCCAAACATCTTTCATTAATAATGCTAGGTTTCAAATTAAATCAATTGATGTAGTCAATGCAGCACAAAAATCTGTCTATCCAGAACAATGCAATCGCTTTATACTTGCACCCTCTGGAGGTCGCTCAGGAATGGTCATCATAGGCCTTCAGCACCTCTAAGGCCTGACTACTGCATGTCCTGGGCTTGTCATCTCAAAGGCATGCTGTCTTTCATTAACTTGTTATTCAGCTGATATTCCTTTCCTCCTGATTTTACACGGATCATACTTAGTTCTTTTCTACAGTTCCCATTCTGATTTATAGAAATACAGATGTTGTTATAATGCTAATGGAGGCATCATGATAGCATGGTAGCTACATTTCCACATACGTGTTTTACTTTTCTTTTTTTTCTTAAGGCTTATTTGCATTAGGTTGAAAGATAAAGATAAAACAAGGAATCATCATAGAATGCATACTGCACAATTCATCCAATTATGAAAATGAACCAGTTTATTCTCTTCTTTTCTAAGATATATTATTGTATTTCTGTATGTTTATTGTATGCCTGTGTATTTATGTCATTCTCCTTTCAAGAGTAGGGAGAAGAGACATGGAAAGGTTTGGTCAAACTTTGTACTAGATACATTTTATTTTAAAGTTGGCAAGGATCAAAAAGCTTAAAAATGATCCATTGTGACTGGAGAACTGATTAAGTTGGTGGTCTGGTTTGTACAAGGCTGTAGTGTCATTTCCCTAATGATGAAATATTTGGCTCTGGAAAACCACCACTGTAAATCATTGCCCAAACAAAAAGAATGATGATTTTAAGCATTGAATCTCCTTGCTCCTAGAGAAACAGATTATTTTAGAGTCATGATTCACTGAGGAAATTGCAATAGTTTAGGTGATGAACAAGAAAATCTTTGGATTTTTACAGCCTCACCTACTCTAGTTGCAGCAGCTATATAATGGACCTCTAAAATTAATGCTTCTATGTGAAGAAATACATCTCAATGAGATTATGTTTATCTCACTAGTAATCATATTCTCTATCTTAAAATTTGCTATGGATCATTAAATTGGCCTTCATGCAACATGGCTCACACCTATAGTATTATTTCAGTGTTTACTTTGTAATAGGTACTTGAAATAGATAATATCAGAGTTGATCTTATCATGTGTTAGATTTTGGTCACTAAGAGACTGCCTCTTGTCATAACACCGCACCCAGAATAGCCAAATTTCATCATAACAATGATAATAGTAGCCTTTACATGAAGTTCCTGTGTATTGGCAGGAAATCACTTGACATTGGCAAACAGTTTCATGAGGGAGAGAAACACAAAAATCCAGCTTTCAAGCAAGATACACGAAGACTGCACAGGAAAACACAATATATTAAATATATCTGGTAGTAAGTAGTAGTGCTGTGCCACCACAAGTAAGAACATTTGCTAAATAATGTTTTTATTTATGAATCAGAATAATGAGAAAAGCAATAAAACTCTATATTCACTTTAACTTCAGGAAAAAAGTAATTGTAAAATATTGATAAGTCTAGAAATGATAAATGGAGGAAAATAAATAAATAAATAAATAAATAAATAAATAATAATAAAAAAAGATGAAGCGGGACGTTGAAGCTGTTGTCTAGTTAGAGTGGATGAAAAATGAAGAAACTTCGTGGTTGTATTCATTCACCAGCAGGATTTGTAGAAAAATACACATCCAAGTAAAGCAAATTCTGCAGTGTTTGCTGAAGAGGTTTTGTGAAAAGCTGCTGTGGAAGTTATTGTGCTCCACTAGGGGCTGTTATTGTCACACATGTAGGTGCACAGCTTCCACTTGCGAGAACACAGTGTAGGCAGAAAAACACCACAGGGAGTGAAACAGAAGAGCCTCAGCCCTCCACGTGCCTCCCAGGCAAGAGATCTTTCCACTGACCTAACAAAACAGCTCCTCTGTCAGAACAGAGGAAGCTCAAAAGGGGAATCTGCTTTGGCCATATTTCCTGAAATACAAGTGAAATGCTTTCATGGGGTTCTTATGTATTTTCTTTGCTGTTTGAGGTATTTGCTTCCAAATCAGAAAGAAATTGACATCAGTGACAAATAGATCATTGTTGCTGCAACAAAAACTTTGTGAACTTCAACATTTTTGTTGTTATATTTCATGAGTACTGCAAACTAGTGTCATCTGTGAAAAACTCTGTCTGTAGGATATGTGGTAGTTCACATATAACACAAGATTTTTGCATTATTTTTGCAGATTATTGAGGAGGAAATAATATTTGGTACAAAAAAATTCTGTCAAAGGTGTCTCAACTAAGCCTTGAAATAAGTTCAAATAATTGAATACTGCCACTCTAATACTAAAAATGCTTTCTGAAGTACATCTGTAAACTTTATCTTATACTAACAAAGGATGACTCCAGTCCTGAGCCATCTACATGGTGGAGGAGTCCCATTGGAAAGTCACTAAACCTATGAAGATTTGCTAAACCCAGACATCCCTGGAGACACATAAAATCATTATCAATATGAAAGAAGAGGTTGTAATCCATTGATTTATTTAAAATTGGAGTTTTATTATGGTTCATTTTACAAATTGAACTAGGACATTCTGTGGGATGTGATGAGGTATTGTAACATGGAAACTATGGAAACTTTGTGAGAAATAAAGTACTAACTCAGAGAATATTTACATTTTTGCTAAGTGAGACTATGTCTTTCTGCCGACACAAATATGGTTTCAGAAAAAGCCTCAGGGGAAAACAGCTGGATTTGTTTGAAATTCTCAGTGAGATCATATCAGAGGAACAGGTTGAACTTTTAAAATTTGCAGATAAGGGTGGTCATTACTTAAATACTTAGTTTTTTTAACTGAGCTAACTTATGAAACACAAAAGACACCATGAACAGCTTCAGAGATGCCTCTCACACAGTTCAAAGACCACCTTATAAACTGGTGTTCTCTCTCTCTCTGGAAAGCTATATTTTATAGACTTTTTTAATGCATCTCTTGTCTTTTGAGGTGTGTTACCTGTGATACACACTTTTACCTTTTGCCTTCACTGGTCTTTTTTCCATCAAAGTTTAATTTCATTCTGTTGCCATACACATACAGTACATGGTGAGTGTATTAACAATTTTAACTAACAATTTTAATCTTGGAACTGAAGGGCAATTCTGAAGCATCTGTTGTTGCCATAAAGACATTGGTATGAAAATTGTGATTGTTTTGCAGCCTTCTTGTGATAGCTTATGGGACATTGTTTTCTCTTCATATCTGTGGAGCTGGAATGGGTATGTATCTTCATGTGAGAGCTTGCAAGGGTACTATAAACCTTAGAAGAGGAAAGTATGGAGTTTAAGAAATCATATGGTCTTAGAAAAGAGCTTAGCATTAATTTATGTGACTGTTCTATCTTGTGGCTCAACTGGCGCCCAAAACAGGAGCATTCATACACTAGAGATGCTGTAGAAGCCTCAGTGCCTCAGACAGGTAATACAAACAGTGCCAACTTTGTTTTAAATTTTGGGTGGGCCTTAAGCTTTCATGTTGAGAGAAGATTTTCTCTATGGCACTCCTCTTTGGATCATCCTTTTCAAAACGGTGTTCAAACAGTATATAGAGAAAAAAATCAGACCATCTGTTTACAAGTAATCCTTACAACAGTATCTTCTCTTCATGTACACGTCTTTAATCTTAAAATCTTAAATCTTGCTGCCATATCCCATGCAAAGTATAAGTTGCCCTAAGACTTTATTTGGAAATGCTCACTAGCATCCCAAACTGCTCATGTGTTAGGACATGCTGTGATTAATATAGCAGACAATTATTTCTTGATCTTCCCTTTCTGTCCACTTTGGAGGTGTGATGGGAAACCACTTTTCAGTCAGTCATCACTCTAGCCTGTATTAGATTTTCCTCGCTAAGAATTTAATTTCAATGACAATTCTCTCTATTCACAGTTATTATTCTGTCACAGACACAAAATACAACTCTAACATGGTCAGGGATAATCTAACTACTATTTCAACTAAGTGTCTGGAGCATCTTAATACTTTGTAATATTTCATCAGCTTAAAAAAAGGGGGAGGGGGGCTTAGTCATTGCTATGTTCTCTATTGATTGCTTGCTTCAGTATAAATTATTTGAAAATACATTTTACTCACTTCAGTCAGGAGTGTGGTGACTAAGAACAAGATGCTAGTATACCAGCATTCTTCTGAGGGAAAAAATAGTGTTCTATCTGTCACAGTGGTATAGATCAGGAAGAAAAATGAAGAAACCTGGGATACCTTTTCATATACTTCTTTCAAACAACTAAAGCAATATTTGATGTACCAGACAACACCAGGACATGTAAAGTCAATGATGTTAATCTGAATCTGAAGTCAAAGCAGCAGAATAGGAATGACAAGCCCCTATTGTGCTGCAAAGGTATGAAAGCTACCAAATTGTGGTCTTGCCAGTGGTCATCATCCATTCTCAATTACAAGGGTGACACATATATAATTTAATTCCATGTATTTAGAGTTGGGCTCACTAGTCAATAATAGAAGTATGCTCTGTATTTCAGTGTTCTGAATAGTCCTGGGGAGGAGTATCACTCTTCCTCATAGCTGTCAAAGCTATCTCCTAACTCAGACATGTGCAAAGTGTAAGGTTAGATGAAGTCGATACTCTCAGCAGTTCTAGGTTGCATTTCTGGCTTAGAAAAAACATTCTGCAAAGAGCATCTGCCATCAGAATGGGTTCGTTCAACACCCATGTCTACCTTGTCATTGGCTTGCTGTTGTCATGCTGCCATCCCTGTCTTCAGTATTGTCAAAGCAGCCTCTGAAGCTTTTGCCAGGATCTTTTAGGCAACAGCTCTTTGATAAGCCAGCTTTAATACTGACCTGAGGTTACTTAGCTGCAGTTTTTGGTCTCTTGGCTTCAGTGGATATTTGTGAATAGCTTGAATACTGCCTCTTCTGGATGTGTCTGTGATGGGATGAAAATGTTCATCCATCCTGGGTTGCCAGTCTCAACTGTCTCAGGAGCTGGGTGTGGAGAAGCTAAGAACTTCAGCAATGGCCACAATATTAATTGCTGCTGTGGCCAGGTTTTCCACGACTGGCAAGATAACAAGTTTAGCATAATACAGCCGAAAAGATCGGTTGTGATGTAAAATATTTTTTGATGTATTTATTATACATCTCTCTGCTGAAGCAAAAACATCATGTCCCTCTGAAAGTCATTTCAGTATTTACCTTTGATAGATAAGGGTGCAAATAAGATGCTGAGGCAAACCTGTGTGGCTTACAGAAGTTATGAACTATTGCATTCTAATGTAAAGGCTTAGTAAAAGTCTGTTTGCTTGGTTTATATATGATCCTTTCTATTTGTGAGGCTTATGTATTGAGGTATTTTCTAGCTGAATATAGCCATTGTTTAGTATTTTGTCACAGTACCACTTCAGTTATGCATGACAAGCTACATTCACCAGGATGGAAAACTGTAACAGAGACAAGGAGATGCTGACAGTGGTGGGAAGCATCATACCATACCAGATGAAGTTTTCATATATCTCCTGACCTGCTATAGTCTTCTCTAAGTGGCTTGAATGATAGAGATGTGCATTCCATCATAGAAAAGAGATAACAATTTTGTCTGTGCAGGATTCAGAGAAAGATATTTCTGTTATTTGGGGAAGAGAAGCACCAGTGTATCTAGCCAGTGTCTGAACTTCATAGGCTTTTGTAATCATGGCTGAGCAGTTGCCCTTGATAGATGGGATTGTCAGACACTTTTGACAGTTTCTCAGTATGCTTTCTTACCACAGTCAGACTCAACTTCTGATCTGATCTGAAATGAAGCCAACTGTTTGATGTTCTGGCGTGTGCTGAGTTTGACAGGTATTATCTTTATCCACCACAGAAGACAAGAAAAAACAGATTACTGTGAGCTTTGCAACAGCACTGTAATTCAGGTATCATCTTAGAAATTTCCATGGTGGTCAAGAATGACTTACAAATTGGTGAACAGAATGAGTTAGTTTGAATATTGAATAACCCCGTCTCTGCTGGGAAGATCCCCTACTGTTCTCCATCAGGTCCTTTGGATAATAATGAGAAAACAAACAAACAAACAAAGAAAAGCACAGAAGGAGAGTGATCTTTCCCTCTGTGAAAGGAGTCAGCAGCCCCTTGTGATCATTAGGGTGGATGACCTTGAACAAATAGAGCAAAGCTGTAAGGAATGAGAGAAGCAGTTGGCTCAGGAGAATGTGATGTCCTGAAAATTCACTCCCAAAGAACTGAGTGGCCAGGAAGTTGTAAACACTGATGTTTTTCAGAAACAGTGGCAGGAGGAGACAGGCAGAAGGAGGCTTTGAACTTTGGATGGATGTTGTATACATCTGTCCAGAAGGAGGGCCTTCTTCAGTTGCATGAATGCATCTAGTACTGCCAGAAAAGGTATTCAAGAGATCTTCATGTGGTCAGTGCAAACCTAGAACTCAATATCTGGATTCACCTTTTCTTAACTGGACAGACTGAAGAAGGGAGCAACTGCTGTGTGAAATCCCCTGTAAATGGAGTACATGTCCAATTTGTTACTACAGTGGGCAGCATAGCAGAGACTGATGTCATGATCTCAGAGGGACTAGCAGCCTGTTGTGAATTCTTTTCAATAGGCTTAGATATACACTGAATGCTTCCAGAATGATGAGGTGTTGACAGCCTCTATTGGACATTATAATCCAAAACTAATGCAGCTTTTTGTGAAGCCTGTGGCTTAATACAACAGACAGCACACTAAGGGCTAATTGGTTTGCACTCTGGAACTGTGAAGTCCTTAGATATAGGGAAGGATCTTTAAAGAATAAGCCTTGCAAAATGTAATTTTTATGGAGATGTGGTGAGTAAAGCTCTGTAATTAAATATTTCAAACCTTTATAGTAGCAGTGGTGACTCAGAGGAGAGCTCTGTTCTTCTAACAAGACAGAAGCTCTGATGTATGGATCAGGATCAGAGCTTAGCTGTGCTCAGGAGATGCCCATGTCAAACGGTCTGCTGCAGGACTGTGTTGATGGCATTTCCACTGCACCTGGCTAACTGTCATTCCAGCAGACCGTGGTACTGAAAGGAAATGTTGTGGTCAGCAAGCCTCACATACACCAGTAATGACAGATTATCCCTCTTTCCTTCACCTTTCACCTTTCCTCAGGTGTTTCTACACCAGCCAGGTGTTTATTCCCTCCTCAGAAACAATGAATGTTGGTCACTGCTGGAGTAGGTATGTGACTGGGCTGAATATAACAGTGTTTAATCTAGAAATCTCATGTTTCAAAATATCTATGGGTCTGTGGGCATTTTTACTCTAACTTTCTTCTGACTTAAGTCAGTCATCTGTTTGGTTTCTTGTTCCACACCTGACTGCGCACAGAGGGTGGCTTTGTTTTGTACTGACATGAAAGTACCATAAAAGATTAACTACTGAAAAAATGCCCTCCATTGTTTACTGAAGTGTAGTATCACTGAAACTGTAAATGTTAGGTAAAACATTTTCCAAATTGTGATCTTTAATAAATCTTGGTAAACACCAGTGACTCCAGTTTATGTTGGTGCATAAAATCTAAAGGCAAAGGGTTCAATTTGTCTAAGAAAGAAAAAATTAAAATACAGGAGATAAACTCTATAGTTACCTCGCAGAAGGACAGACTGATTTGAGGAAAAGGTCTAGTGACTTCTTCTGATGTATGTGTTACTCTTGGTACCCACAAGCTTTTGTTAACATATACTAAGTGTAGTCTGAAGGACTGGCAATTCTGATTATATTATTTGCTCAGGAGTGAGGGGTAAAACTAAAAACATGCAGTGTGCTTTGTTTAATCTTTAAAGTGCTGTCTTCACACTTCTGATGCCAATCCTTACCACTGGCTCCAGGCCTGACCTTGAGTGAGTTATTTCATCACTAACTACTTTCCAGATCATAGATCAAAAGTGTCATAATCATTGCCAAGTGTTATTAAGTCAGGTTTCTGCTTATGATTGGATGATTTGGTATACTGAGACCTTCCGAGGGTGTTTATGATTCTGTGCTGGAAGTCTCCATTCCTATTTTGGCTGCAGTGCATAAAGGCATTTTTTTTATATTCCAGAAATTAATGAAAGTAATGTTGCCTGGGTTCCTGTTGAAGCATTACACTTCGAATCATAGAATCACAGAATCACAGAGAGTTTTCAGTTTAAGGGACCTTAAAGGCCACCTAGTTCCAACCACCCTGCCATGAGCAGGGACATCTCTAGATCAAAGAGAGATGCCCAAAGCCCCATCCACCCTGGCCTTCCAGGGCATCCACAACTTCTCTGGGCAACCTGTGCCAGTGCCTCACCACCCAGTGCCTCACCACCCACCACTGCAGTAATTGGAGACAGGGAAAAGAGTGAAAAAATGGTTGGAGCCACTTCATGGAGTTGTCAGTATGGTTGGAACAGCTTATACACCAATGTACCAATACTCTGTAATCATCTTGCACTCTGTGACTAATGGAACAGGTGGAAGAAAGACAGCTTTGACATCTGTAGCGCTGGCAACATTCATGTGAAAAGTACTAAAGAGAGAGTGGGAATCCCACAGTGAACAAGTTTGAGGATCACTGGGATATATTTCTGCAGAGAAATCATAATATTGCTGGTCATATCAGTATCCATAGCCAGGATAAGGTTGTGCAGTTTGTCAGGAGTGTCCTCAGTACCAGTGCACTGTGTTTGCAGTGGCAAGCAGCATTTCCTTCTGCTTCACAGGGATGATCTGGCAACATGACTCAGTCTGTGACTCTCCATGTGTCATCGTAGCTTGCTTTGTTGATAAGAGTACCTTCAGTTTGAGATGAATTTCTAGATAGCTGTGTGAATAGCACTGTCTAAGCCCATCTCCTCTCTGCACTTGGAGACTTCTGTGCTGCTGAGTAGCTGGGTCAATTTTCAGCTGACAGAAAGCCATCAGGAGACAGCAGCTTCAGTTGTCGTGCTCCATCTGTAACTCCCATGGATAACCCTAAATCCTGTCCTGAACCTGCTTAGTTCACTAAGACTCATACTGTTACCATTTTTTCCCTAAGAAGGCCTAAAAAGCCAAACTCTCACAGGAATAAATTTAAAAATCAAACACCCTTTCCCTAAGCTACAGATCACAAAGCTGTCAAGGCTGGGCCCTCACACTATGCCAAGTAATCCCATTCTGTCATCCATTTCCTGGCATCTTCATATATCATGTTCAGTTTCCCTGCAATGCCATGCAGCAACAGTAAATTATAAAATTAGTAAGTTATTTGAATGAGAAAGCATATTACAGTTTATGATTTATAGCGTACAGGCTTAAGAATGATAACCATCATGCAAGAAGTGCTTTGCATAACAGAGGTTACACTACACCTCCTCAGTATAATTGCACATTCCATGAATGCTGCAGGGAGGGCAGGTACATACCTACGAGGCTCTTTGCCACATCTGCCTTCTGCAATGTTGATATGTCATGGCAGGCAGCTGGTGCCTTAGTCACAGGGTCCGTCAGAAGTTTCGAGAGCGTCAGAATTCCTGTGCAGCCAACATGATGCTGTCTGTAGCTTTTGTATGACTTTGGAAAATTAAGGGAGGGTTTTCATGGTCTGTGTTATGTGGCTGAAGAAGTCTGGCTGAAGCTTTCTGCTAGTCAACTGACAGGCTGAGCCATCTGGTGACAAGAACATAAAATTACTATCAGAGAGAAATCCTGAATAACAAAAGCAAGAAAATCCAATTGATATACAGAGAAACAAATAGTGCTTAATCTGTAGTTTAATAAATTAAGCAGAAAATGAGACAAACAAGGTAAAATATGATGTAGAGATTTTTCTGATAGTTTCACATCCCTTACAAATTTATCTAACTTGAATTCAAGGGGAAATAATAGATCCTTAATACTTCAGCTGAAAGGGAAATGAAAATACTTCAGGCTGTGTTCAGTAAGCCTTGGGCTATACCCATGTTCTGTTCAGTCAAGCAGTATTTGTAGGCTGGAGTGTTCTTTTTAGGAATAAGACCCTCAGCTGTGAAAGCCGAGGAGCATCCTGGGGTTGTCCATTGACATCAGACTCAGCTAGGGGAAGCTCCTTGTTACTATTTGCCATAAACTGAAATTAATTGTCAAACCCACAGTTTCAAATGGAATTTAAAAATGTGCTGGTATTATTATTATTATTATTATTATTATTATTATTATTATTATGGTTCAACTTCATTTCCAATGTAATAATCAACTGCTTAATTTTTATCTGAAGCAAAAAATCATGACCATTACTTTCTTAAAGCTGGTCTTGTAATAAGACTGGTACTAAGGTGAGCTGACAGTCTTTCTGGATTTCTTTGGGGGGTGGATTAGTACACCTCTAAAATATGTATCACACAAGATATCTTTTGGGAAGTTCAACACTTCCCTCAAAGCTAGAAGGGCAAGGTTAAGGCAACACAATAATCCCATTTAGATTTTTTTTTGTCAACCAGCCAGAAGCAGAGAAGCAGCTCACAGCTCAAAGATTACTTGAAATTTGAGGGAGGTATGTTGTCCCCAAGGCTTAGACACTCTCCTACACAATTACATTCTCTACTTTATATTATTTTGTCTATGTTAACTCATATAAGTATCTTATCTATATTAACTTACTATATGCTGTTTACATGCTCTCCTTTTTATTTTGAACTAAAATTTCTTCAGGGCATAAAATAAAGTTTTCATCAGGGAACATATAATTACTGTTTTGCTCGGAAATTATCAAATTAGCAAGGAGTTTCTTCAGTATGATAATCATTTTCTGTGGGAAGTTAAGTCCATGACTGTGACTGATATTAGAGACAATAAAGGCAAAGATAAAAATAATTTTTCAAAATAAGTTGGCTACTTAATTCCCTGATCTTCACATGATATTTCATTATGTTTTGTCCAGTTTTAAGTTAATCAAGAAATTTGTTTTTGTTTTTCTTAAGATGAGCATAATCACCATGACTGATATTGATTATGGTAGTTAGGAAGGCACAAGCACCTAAAAAGGGAGTGAACCTTGTCTCCAAATGCACTTACAAGCAAAGCAGGTTATTCTCAGTCAAACTCAGATTAAGATTACATATAAAGTATTTACACAGTAGAATCTATTTGGAAGAGGAGAGCATTTTTACTATTACAAAGCTAATCAGGTTGCAGTCTCAGCTAGCAGTGATTGGTGCTGTATATTCACCTTTCACCTGATTTTCACATCAGCAGAACAGTCTTGAAATCCTGTATCTCAAGATGGCATTTTTACATGGCTGGAAGATTTATCAAGGTGCAGGACAAAGGCATGCCAACTTGTTCTTTCCCTTGGCCTGCCAAAATCAGATTCCACATGCTAGGCCTAGTGAAACTTGGTAACAAGAAGCTAAACCTCTGGTTTTCTGACTAATTCTGCATTATTTCATTATTGTCACTTAAATGAACAGGTAAAAGAAATAACCCATTCTAGAGAGTCTGTAGTTTAGGTCAGATGTCATATAAAAACGTAACATTATACAAGGAAATGGATGTAGGAGGATTATCACTAGTGAAAAGTGATAAGCTTCTTGTTTACTAGTATGCATATATTAAGCCTATTACTATTTTAATAGTTTTTATACTGTTTGTATAGATGCAGATTTTGTCTCTGAAGTTCATGCTGAATGGCACTGAAATCCATGAGCAGTTCAACTGAAAATGTTTGATTAGGAGTTAGCAGGACTGTGGCTAATCATGGGAAACATGCCTGACAAGGAGATATTTTGATGTGGAGGAGGGATTGTTGTATCGTACGAAGAACGGCTGAGGTCACTGGGCCTGTTCAGCCTGGAGAAGAGGAGGCTGAGAGGAGACCTCATCACAGTCTACAACTTCCTCGTAAGGGGGTGTCGAGAGGCAGGAGACCTTTTCTCCATTAACACCAGTGACAGGACCCGCGGGAACGGGGTTAAGCTGAGGCAGGGGAAATTTAGGCTTGACATCAGGAGGGGGTTCTTCACAGAGAGGGTGGTTGCACACTGGAACAGGCTCCCCAGGGAAGTTGTCACTGCACCGAGCCTGTCTGAATTTAGGAAGAGATTGGACTGTGCACTTAGTCACATGGTCTGAACTTTTGGGTAGACCTGTGCAGTGTCAAGAGTTGGACTTGATGATCCTTAAGGGTCCCTTCCAACTCAGGATATTCTATGATTCTATGATTCTATCTACCAGGAAAGGAAAAGGTTTCTGTATGATGTGATGGACAAAACGGAGGAATAAAAGTAATCAGAGAATCTGAAATACCTGTCTGTGAAATCCCCATCTGTGATATTACAGCATGCATGGTACATCTTTGAAAGGACTGTCAGCACAAGAAATGATCGATAAGTCAGACTGCTACACACAACACCACGGGAATCTATATCAAGGACTCTGAGGCAGAGGTGGCTTTTTTCTGACATTGTAGCAGAGTTAAATCTCTATCACCCAGACATTGTAGCAGGGTTAAATCTCTATCACCCAATAATCAGGAGGAAATACAGCCAAGAGCTTCATGAACACATTTCTAACACAACAAATCTGTAGGAGCAATTCCAGCTGTGAATCCACTCTCAGTACACTGGCAAAGGCAACCACACAGAATGAAAAATCTTGCATGAATTTTTTGGGCTTACAGATAATGTTTCTTTCATACAGAAGTCTCAGATTGTTCAACACAAAAACATTCAGAGCCATTCAGATTTGAAGTGACCTTCAGAGGTCGCCAGTCCAACCTCCTGCCCAAAGCAGGGGCATTTATGAGATCAAAGCAGGGTGTTCAGGGTTTATTCAAGCTGTGGCTTGAGAACACCCAAGAGCAGTGGTGGCATAATCTTTCTGGGAAACCTGCTCCACTGCCTGGCTGCCCTTGTGGGGAAAATGTCACCTTCAGCCTGAACCTCTTTAGTTTCAAGCTTATGCCTGTTATTTCTCATCCTGCTGCTGGGCACCACTGTGAAAAGCCCATCCCTTGCTCCTCAGTTGCCTCCCCACATGTACTGGGGTGCAGTTAGGTGCCTCAACGCCATCTCTGCTGCAAAGCCATGCTTTGCTCACGCTGCCCTGGGCACTGCTGGCCCTTGTTAATCAGGGACATGGCTGGCCCCTGCTCAGCTTGCTGCTTGCCAGGACCCAGGGCCTTCTCCATGGAGCTGACCCCATCCCTGCTGGCATCCATGCCAGGGTTCTGCCTTCGCTGGGGCAGGGCTACATATTGCTCCTGGTTCAGTTGCATGGGGATCCTGTCAGGCCCATCAAGGTCCCTCCAGATGTCAGCCCTGACCTCATGCATTATTGTCTGATCCCTGCAACTGAGTGTCATCTGCTAACTTGATGGAACTGCACCCTGTCACCTTCCCCATCTTGTCAGTGATACTGATTCTAAAGAGGACAGGTCCCAGGACAGACCTCTGTGGGCCCCACTGGTTGACCAGTCTCAATGTGGGGTACGACTCCTTATCCACCAGCCTCTGAGGCCTGTTATCCAAGCAGGTATTTACACATCTGGCTGCCCACCAGCCCAGACTGTTGTATCCTAACCTGGGCAAAAGAATTTTGTGGGAAGAGTGCTGCAAGCCTTGCTAAGGTCAAGGTAAATGACACCCACTGCTCTCTCCCCATATGAAGTTCTACATTTTTTTTTTTTTTTTTTTTAAATCACAGAAGACAGTCAGTTGGTCAGGCATGATTTACCCCTAGATAATCCATGCTAGCTGTCCACAATCACATTCTCCTTCATGTGCCCAGGAAAGTGCTTCAGGAGGACTTGCTCCAACCACAGAGAGGCTGACTGCCCTGTAATTGTGTAGTTGTCTTTCTGACCATTTTTGAAAATAGATGCTGTTTTTCCTCAGTTGTTAGAGATCTTTCAAACACTTTAGCAGCCCTGCAAGAGCATTTGTCTAAAACAGTCGGCTAAGTTAGAGCACTTCCCCATCAGGTCCCTGCTTTCAAAGGATTCCTATAAAGATGAAGGATTACAGAGGTCACTTTGAAAAAGAGATGAGCAGGTTTGGGCTTAACTCCTTCTTCACTGAATCATTTCTTCCATTCTTCTAGGAAACTAAGTTGGTAGCACACAATTTTTGATTATCATCTGTGTCTGTTTTATGTGCATAACATTAAATAGAAAATCATTTGCAAAGTCTCAATAATACCTAAACCTATAAAAAGTGAGGTCTACCACACTTCTTTCTGGTATTTGTATGGAGTTCTCTCACTAAATATCATAAATGTCTTTTGCAGTTCTAAGCCTGAGAAGCTGGTCTTCGTCCATGGAAGTTTAATGTCATGAGAAGAGAGCTTCTCTTATAGGCTTGGAGGCCACCATAAGTATAACCTGTTACCTTCACCCTAGATGGGATTCCAGTGGAGAAGCCACTAGCTGCCTTACCAACCACCAGGGTGGCTTGTATTGGTACCGTAGTCTGCCTGGACTCCATGGTTTCTCTTTTCTCACGATGCGATGAAACCACACTGACCTCGTAAGCGAATTGCTTAGATCACATGTTACCAGATGATCTAACAGATTATTTACCTTCCAGCTGCAAAAAGAGCAAGCATAAAACCACCTGGTCCTTCCAGTCAAACCTCAGGGAAAAGTCATCCCAGCACCTTGTAAGTCTGCTGATGTGGTTGACAGTTTCCGCAGACAAAACATACAATTTGAGCATACAAGGGTAGACATCTCAGCATCATTCCTGCCCTCTGGTCTCAACCATCTGATGTCTCTTCTCCAGATGTGGCCATTATCTTGCACATCAGATAAAGGCTACAAAGAAAAATCCATAATACAAGCAGATTAATATGCGCTTCTCAGGAAAACAAAATCATTACAGATTTTCATCAGTGTGATTGCATGAACTTTGCAGAGCAACAGATGCTATAGATACACTATGGTTTATCCCTGAAAACTCTCCCTAGAGCCCATAGGAAGGGGTTGAATGACATAATACAAAGATTCACAGTAATGTACATCATATCAGTGATACTTGAGATGGATAGCAAATTAACAGTCTTAAAAAACACTTCTTTTGTGCTCTGTTTCCATAGTTACGTGGAACAGTCACTACTGTCAAGGGACCAGCAGTGCAAGAAGACCCACTTGCTGGAAATCAATGCTAATCAAAGTCAGACTGAAAATTAGGCATGAATTTTTAACAAAGAAGCTGATTAATCACAGGAAATCTCACTTACCCTGAGATTATTCATCTTCTTCAGAACTGGAGATCTGCTTAACAGAAGTGCAGGAGTGCACAGGCAGAAGGTGCTGAGCAAGTTTCTCTGAACTTAAAGGAATTCAGTTCCTGTCCTGTCTCTCCTCAAAATTTCTGAAGCAACATCATCCCAGAAAACACTTCCTTAGTGTCACCTGGTTGCTTTTAGAGATGCTACTTTCAGATCAAGTGCTGCCAAGTCTGTGTCTCTTGTTCAAACCAAGACTAAATCAATACTTGTGGGTGGTGATACTTAACAGTAACTGATACAGGCCACTGCTGCCATGAGTATGGATGGTAAATACTGCACAGCAACTGGGACCCACTGCAGGAGTTGAGAGGTCAGTTTAGAAAGCCAAATGTAGATAAAACTGTTCGCTTACTTGTTTGGTAGGGCTGATTTTCTGTTAGTTTAACTGTGATCAAGCTAGTGTCACAGGAAGCAAGAGCAGTGGAAGAGGAGCAAAAAGTAATGTAGCAGGGAGAAAGGAGCATTGCATATGGATAATTTAAGTGCTCTCCTCAGTAGAAAATTACAAAAGTTCACCTGCACCATACCCTGACCCTGGGAGCTGTTCTTCTTTAAGCTGACAAGGTGGCAACTTCAATGTGCATTTTCTTTTTGGGGGAAAATATGAGTAAGAGCTGACGTTGTTTTTGTTAGTGCTTATTGTTTGTATTGTCTAGGTGCTTCAATGGCCATCCTGCATTAGTGGCCAAACTCCACCTAGGGATTACCACACATGCCTTGCTGGAGTTGCTTACCTTGCTGGAGTTGCTTATAATAGATATAGTGGCTGTTGAGTCCCACCCTTTAGTCTGGCAAGACAGAACATATGTAAGGCTTGTCAAGTGACACGGCATTCAGACACCACAATAACACAGCAGAACATTGAGTACATAAACAGATAGGCGGATCAATTATTTTCTATGGCCTCAAATAGCAACAGTTATCGTGCTATCTGTATACAGGCTAAATATTACCCTAGCTGCTGATCATTTAACAAGCGTGTAAATTGACTATACCTTTTATCCAGCAGCAAAAAGGTGGTTGGAGAAGCTCCCCTCCAAACCTAGTAGCCCAATCCTGCCTACCATCACCATTTCTCAGGAAGAGTGACACAACTGTCAACTTTGGTTCTGAAATTATCTGTGTCTCAAATAAGCCCTCTCAAATAGGAAAAAAAAATATATTAATCCTTAATCCAGATGATTTCTGACACCCCCAGACAGCTTTGTGGCACAGCCTAGGGGTGTGGGAGAGCCATAAATGATGAGCAGCAGGGCAGAAGAAATGGGGAGTCGGGAGCTTTCAGGTGAGCTTCCTCACTGGAGTAAACATATCACTGAGTCATCCCCTTTCTTAGTGATGAGAAGAAATTTAATTGTAGGACAAGCTATCCAAGCATTACCACTGTTTAAATGACTATAATTATAACACATCATAACTTAATACAATACCTCAAATATGGCAGCTGCACAAAGGTAGGCTTGATGGCTGTGTGCTTTCCCAGTGTGCAGTGTTGTCAATTGGTATGTCATATAGTTTTCCTTTTTTTTTTTTTTTTTCCCCATTATATTATGAGTTTTACTTTCTTGATTTCTTGCAGAATTTTTTTCTTCCCTTGAGTATTTAGAAAAGTGCCTATCTCAACTATTTTACTTCACAGTTAAGAGTTAGGGACTACCTCTTCCCTTTCGGTATGTTTCAGTCTTAATATATTTCCCATAGCTGTCTTTCCACTTTCAGTATGTATCAGCTCTGTTCATATTCTGTTGGAATCACTTCTCTATTTAAATAAAATGTATGTTCTTAGGCATGTCTGCAAATGTAAAAGTTTGCAGTGTAAACTGCCAAATAAGCTGTGCTTATTTTCTTTATACCTACTAAAAAAATGAATCTTCAAGTCAGGACATTTTTGACCACCATAAGTTTGTATTGTGGAGACCTTTTGGATAATTTCACATGGAAGGGATGAATTGAGAAGTTGCTTTGGTTAACAATATCAGCTAATGGTTGACAGCAAGTTTAATATGAGCCAGCAGTGTGCCCTGATAGCCAGGAGGGCCAGCTGTACCCTGGGGTGCATCAGGCCTAGCACTGCCAGCTGGCTAAGGGAAGGGATGGTTCCCGTGTTCTACGTTGGTGTGGACTCACCACAAGCACTATGTGAGATATTGGGAAATACAGTATAGGAATAACATAAAACTATGAGAGAGTGTCCAAAGGAGGGCTACAAAGGTGGAATAGTGAAGGGTCTAGAGAGCAAGACATACGAGGAACAATGGAGGTCCCTTGGTTTGTTCAGCCCAGAGCAGAGCAGGCTGAGGGGATGCCTCATGGAGGCCTGCAGCTCCCTTATGAGGGGAGGGGAACAGAGGGGCAGGCACTGAGCTCTGCTCTCTGGGGACAGTGACAGGACCCGAGGGAACAGCATGGAGCTGGGACAGGGGAGGGTCAGGCTGGGGGTTAGGGAAAGGTTCTGCACCCAGAGGGTGCTCGGGCACTGGGACAAGCTCCCCAGGGCAGTCAGTGGTCATGGCACCAGCCCTGCTGGAGTTCAAGAAGTGTTTGGACAGTGATGTCAGTTGTAAAACCTGTTTTTTTTGGGTGGTCCTGTGTGGAGCCAGGTCTTGGACTCGAGGATCTTTATGAGACTCTTCCAACTTGGGATATTCCATGATTCTAATTCCGACCTCAGCTCCAAGACTTACCACATATAATACTTCACTCTTGTGAAGCTACAGAATTAGTCTCTTCAGTGTTAATCCTGGTGAGTACTCTAGTACAGTGCCATCCTAAGAGAGTAACTGAGAGACTTTGATTGTTTTTTAAAAAATAATAATAAAAAAGTGTGTTACTTCAGTGGGTGTGCATCCAAACCCAAAACCTGTGCATGTCATGTTTGGCATTGTCCTGGCTGAGCCCTTGCCCAGCATCCCAGCACTACCCTTGTGCCAGCTCTGGCATCTGTTGGACCCTTCGCTGAGGGAGGTAACTTGCAGCCCCAGAAAGGCCAGAACTGACAGCCAGCATCTAGGTCTCCATACAATGCCATGGCATTGTGACTTAATGATGCAGTTCTT
The DNA here is from genome assembly GCF_011077185.1 of Oxyura jamaicensis. NCBI lineage: Eukaryota > Metazoa > Chordata > Aves > Anseriformes > Anatidae > Oxyura > Oxyura jamaicensis. The sequence goes on along the minus strand of NC_048926.1, from coordinate 74,408,019 downwards.
TGTTCTGGCTGAAGCTGCCACCAAAAAGGGAAGTTTTTCTCTCCTTCCTCCTCCTAGTCTGGGTTCCTTGCACTAAAGGTCACATAACATATACTACCCTCCACCTACCTCCCTCCCCCCAAAAAAAAGAAAAAAAAGAAAAGAAAAAGATTAGTTTCCATCTCATCAGTGAGGAAGGTTGAGAATGCTAATGCAAAGAAGGAGGAATGTGAATGTGTGTATATGTGTGTGAGTGCCTGCTTTCCTGAAGATAGTTTAAGCCACTGCATCCAGAGCTCTTGATGGAGGAAATGTGTATGTGCTTGAAACATTAGAGGAAATTCAGTCCTATTTGGCGTATCTACAGCCAAAGAGTCCTCATTCTGCTTTACAGGAGAGCACTTCTATCTATATAAAGCATTTGCAAACATGCCAAGAATCTCTGCTTTTTAAAATTTATTTATTTATTTTATTTTTATTTTTTTTTAATCAGGATAGATTGGGTTATATTACAAGACAGAATCAGCAAATTACTCTCATGAAGGTAAGTGGTTATAACTTTTAGTAAAAGAAAGATTGGGCACAGCTAGTTTTTATGAATGTTCGTGTATGAAGGAATGGGGGAATTAATATTATGAAATAATATCCATTCATTGTTTCCATGTAATGTGTAAGGTGGCACATATGTAAAACATTTCTGTATTATACTCAAAACATTTCAGTAAGCAAAAACTTTTTTTTTTTTTTTTAAAAAAAAAAAGAAAAAAGATTTAGATGAGGTGAGAGTCTTTGGCACATTCTCCAAGAGTAATATTACTATAATTGCCATGCACCTTCAATAGAAGGAGAAGGAAAAATACTACAGAACAGCTACAATTTGTCAAACAGCTTCAGATATGGCGCAAATAATAATGTGTACTTAGTATTTCCAGAAATAGGTTAACAAATGAAGGCTTTCATAGATGTTCTGGGGGAAAGAGAATTAACGTACCCTGGGGAGGCTCAGAGGTGGAGTGCTGACAGACAAACGTTGGCTTGTACATGATGAAAACAACCCACATGAGCAGGGTCAAGGGCAAAGGGGCATTGGCATTTGAAATTCTGTCCACTTGTTTTCATTTGTTTGTCTTTGATAGGATCTTTTATTATGGCTAGTTTTAAGATTAGGTCACAGCCAATACTTTAGTGAGTAGCTTGGCATTTTCTACACAAATGTTCATTGGCTGCCTTCCATTTCAGGATGTAAAAGAAGTTAACCACAGTTCAGCACAATCTTCAGCTCATTGTTTTCACTTATGTATGGTGAAGGAGAAAATTCCTTCTCCATTGGTCTTTCTTTGGCCTTTTGGAGGCCGCTTTTCTTGTGCAATGTCTTGAGGCTCAAGGGACAATGCACCACATCTGTGGTAAAAGTGGAAGGCTCTACTTTTCTTTGCAAATACATTAACAGTGTTAGAAAGCCCAATGCCTTTCTTCCCTTGGGGAAAATGGCCTTTAGGCTCTGTTGAAGTAAGATGACAGATTTGCCTGAAAAAGACTGCTTGAGCCTTCGCATGCAGTATATTTCTGGTCAACAGAGGTCTTTATTTTTCAGGGTGTCTAGCTGAGGGATTTCAACTGCAGTTCCAGTCTTCAGATCAGATTATGGGATTTTCCATTTTAGTGCTGCATTCTTGGTATTTGTTGTTGTTGTTTGACTAACACCTGGGAGCTGTCTGAGTTAGGATGCACCTTGGAAAACACTAGTGTATTTAGACAGATACAAAGGAAAAGGATGCTGTCATAACCTGCTAACTTCTATTCTTGCTGAGATAATGGCAAAATATGCACACAGTAGTTTTTAAAGATTGTTGGTAGAAGCTGATCTCCAGAGGTATTTAGATAGCTGTTCCTGATAAGGAGCAATATTCTGTGCTCTCCATCCTCTGACAGTACTCCATCATATACCTTCTGTAGCCAAGACGGACTGACTGGTCTGTATTCTGGACAGTAAAAAGGCATCATCCTTGCATCTCTATTAATGTGCTTTTCAATTTCAGTTGAACGTAAGAAGAAAATTTTTGCACTGTGAGGGTGGTCAAACACTGGCACAGGTGCCCACAGAACTTGTAGGATCACTGTTCTTGGAGATACTCAAAACACAAGGCCCCAGGCAACTTGCTCCTGCTTTGAGAAGGGGTTGGATCAAAGATCTACAGGGGTATTTTCCCATCTAAATTATATGACAAAAGTTCAAAGCACCTCAGCTGAGCACAGTTCAGGTAAGATGTTTTGGAAAGAGTGAGTAACTTTGCAGTCAGGTATAAAAAGGCCCTGGAACCCTTCAGTACCCATAGACAACATTTGAGCTCTAGAGGTTGTTTTTTTGTATTATTAAAAAATAATGCTCAAGTCATGAAAATCTGAATTTCCACTATAGTAGTCAAATGACCACACAGGTAAGCCTGAAGACAATAATACATCCACACACTGTTCAGCATTGATGAAGGCACAAATGAAGATCAGTAAATTTAGTACCTACCTTTGATTTACCTATTTGATTTTCTAATGTTTATTCCTATGTTTTTAGTTAGTCTGTCATTGTTCTATGTAGGAGAAGGCTTAGGCTGCCTAAGTGCTTGTAAAATAACTAAAGTCTGTACAAATTTTTCTTTCCTAGCAGCTTTCAATTTCAGGTATGTCTATTTATATTATATATATATTATAATATATATTGTATATATTAAGAAACACTTGAAGGGCTATGGTGGAGATGAGAACCCCACTACAAAACTGTAAGAAAAGATACTTTCATATTGTTTAAACTAGCCTCAAGATTTTTTTTGCTGAATTTAAGCCCTTAACTCATCTTTAAATTGGAGCAGAAATACACCCATCTTTGAATGGAGTATAGTAGTCTCCATTAAAAAAAAAAAAAAAAAAAAAAGAATGTGTTTGCAAGAGGTAAAAGAAGTGGCCAAAAAATGCACACATTCAAGTGTGCTTTGTTGTTTTCAGTCTATCTATCACTTCAGTTCAGAATCAATCCCATCAGAGATCCATGTTTCATTGTACGATTATGCAGAAAAACTGCATAAAACTGAAAGTACTGGAAGCTAAAGGATACAGGGCTAAAAAGGCTGATAAAATGATGCTATTATTTTAAAACAAACAAACAAACAAACAAAACCTATTAGTACAGTTTCCTGTAAAACAGTGTTTATAGCTGTCTTCCTTTTACCCCTAAATAAATAAATAAACAATCCAGTTCTGAGATTCAAGTAAATGAGTAATGAGTTTCAAAGAAATGGGAAAGATTAAGCTGAAAACCACGTAGTGCTAGGACAGAAAAATGATTTCGTAATCGGTTAAAAGGATGTGAACATACAAACACAAGAAGTAAAGAAAAAAAAGATTCCCAATTCCCTAGTTAGGTGCTATGTATGAAGTCTGATTTGCAGATACATACAAAGCATGATTTGCTAGTTTGTGGAACACTATTAAAAATTATTTTTTAACAGCTTTATTGAAATATTTCCATTCAAGTCTGGTCTTGTAGTTCTAATAATATTCATTGGTATTAGCAGGCCTTATCAGGCCTTTTGCCTAGGGCTGCAGGACCAGGAAACACTTTATTTTCATGGTACAATAAAGTGTAACTAAAGTGTAACTGAATACGTAGGTGGATTGTCAGGAAACACATTTCTTCATAGTGACGTCTTTCTGACTGGGGAGTGAGTGATCACACAGAGGAAGAGTTGGAAATCCTTTAATTTGAGAAATTGCGAACTGCAAAAATCTTTTGAAAATACTTTATGTACGACACACCCTTTCACAGACAGGAGGCAGAACCATGCTATTGTAAAGCAACTTTCCTGGAAACAGAAAATATAATTATATATATAAATATAAATATATATATATAATATATATATATATATATAAAACAGGAAATATAATTATTTTTACTCCTTCTCCATAAACATGACCATGAGGTTGCATGGTTGAACAGAAATATGGGAAATTGGTTAAAAATGGGGCTGTTAGGTCAGGCTATGGAAGTGAAAGGGCTCAGTGCAAGCAACGAATAGCTAATATATTCTCACTTATTTTCCCAATGTGCTGTTAATCTGAGTGAGAAGAAAATCTGCTACAGGTGATTGAACATCTCTATCGGGTAAACATTCCACGTAATACAAAAGTGCAACATATACAAGTTATTTTCTCAGTTGAAGCAAGTGGCGATAAAAACCCACTTGAAGGCTGGTGAGTGTTACATACCTGATGTATAGAAAATGAAAGTAATTTGCAACGACTCCTGAATAGTACTGTGCAGAGTATTTTAGAGAGCAGTACTTTCACTTCTTATGGATTGCAAAGCTGGTGTGACCACTACTGTCATTTGTTCAGAGAATCACTGCCATGTTGGTTTTAAAATTTAGGAACTGCAGATCATGTGGGGTCTGGACTGCCAAAACCATGAAGTTATGAGCACCTGCTTTGAGCTTTCCCAGGTGGGTCTGCACTTCATCACAGTCATTATTGCCACTGTGTTACTGTCATATCACTGAGGTCAAGCTTAAGGCCTCTTTGAAAACTAGCTTCTCTTAATTATTTTTAAATGACAAGATAAGTAGCTACTCTCAAACGACTTTAGGAAAATTAATTAATTTAACCTTAAAATAACCTTGTGAGGTGTGAAATGTGTTTATTTGATTCGTGTCAGTATGGAACAATGCTAGGGCCGCATGATGAAATATAAGCTCCTATTTCAGAAAAACAGAGTGATTAGTGAACATAGTTCTTGTATCATGCAAAGGAACGATCCAGCAATTTGTGTAAATAGAGGGTTTGAAGGGCAAACATTGAGTCTCTAGTCTGGGAGATAAGAGGACCAAGGAGTTTTTTTTAGGAAACTGCAGACTTTTGCATGGGACGCTGCGCAAGCCTCTGATAACCAGCAAAGAGATCCACCAAATAAGGAGAAAGGGGGAGTTGAAGGACGACCGAAGGACAAAGCCTGGGAGGAAGACTACGAGCCTTCAGCACAAGAGACCCCCAGAAAGACCACCAGAGACTGCTACGCATGCGTCCAGAGAGGGTTTGGATTCCAAGAACTAATTATAATAACCCCACCTTTTCTAGGAATAGTGATGAATATGTATTAGTCTAGGAGCATAAAAATCAGACACCTGATGTAACAGGTGTGCGTCCTGGTAGAGCAGAGACTCCCGGTGCACCCAGCGCTGTTTGCTTGCCTCTCATCAATTGCCATTATTTCTGTATTAGAAAAATGGAAAAGAACCCTCCTCAGAGACAATATTTTACATAATTTGCTCAAGGCTGCACAAGAAATGTAATCTGTGAAATTAAAAAAAAAATACTCATATTTCTGTAATTTGTGATCTGAATCACAAAAGTGTTTTCTTCCCCTATGTTCTGCCGACAGACTGAAAGCATGGGGATATAATTCATTTTTCTACTGTGGATCAAATATAAGTTTTTTCTGGACTCCTTGTTTTAAGGAGTCGTATGTCCTTATGTGATCCTGATACCAAGGCTAAGGTGAGTTCAGGCAGCAAAAGGGGAAATTGTTGCTGTGAATGTTTCTGCCACTTACTTTCTATGAGAGAGAAAAAGAAAAGTCATTGATTATTTCCCACAAGCTGGAAATGTGTTTTGTCTGTTTTGTTTGTCTGTTTAAGAAAAGCGGTTAGATTTGGACCCTAGATGACTTAAAAAGTGATAGTTGTTGTCATGTGAATTGGTCTGCAGCTAGTCTGGAGAACTGCATCACTTCGATAGCGAGCCTGGCAGCAACTTGTGAAAGAAGTCCATACTGAGGGCTTGGCAGATAGCAGTTGTCAGTAAGGAACAGCTTTTCATACATTGTGTTCATTAGAAGCTAATTTCAGAGTAATTACTCTACACCTAACTAATTCAATTTGCACTGGTCTCAAGAAGAAAAGCAAGCAGTTTCCTTGGGACTCTATTAATAGCTTTTAGGAACTTGTGTATAGACTCATATGCCCTACAAATGATGAAAAATATGTTTTGCTTTAAGACATTGCAATGGGATTCTTGTTCACAATAACTGAGAAAGCCTGTGTTGATCTCTCTCTGTTTCTTTACCTTTATTTTAGTATCTGGAGATGCTGAATAGTGTAGCTTTATTTTCTCTTTTTGTCTTAGATAATGAGAATTTTTAAGTAAATGTCATCTGTTTTCTCTGGCTTCATTGCTGCTTTCATTGCTTCCTCCCAGTGCCTCTCTCTCTTGCCTCAGAAAAGAAACTCCTTATTTTTCTTATAGAAAAGTCAAGGATGAAAGTGATCCAGCCTAAACCAACTGCTGAAAAAATCAGAAACTGCCTCATAGACCTCTGTCTTGTAAACCTTTGCCAGAGATATATGGGTGTTACAGAGAAATATGGGTGTTACAGAGATATATGGGAGTTACAGAGAAAAAAATGATGTTACAGAGAAAACGAGCTTATTTTTAACATTTAACCACTTTAGTGTACAGTTTTATAGCTTGGCCCCAAGAAGCTGTGCTACCAATACAAATGCAGGACCAGTGAACTGCAGTGAGGGTTTGGGGAATGAGAGATTCAGGGAACTTTTAAAGACAACCTCTCTGCTAAGTTAAAGGTCTGTGAAGCAGTATCCTCAGGCAGTTTGGATCTCTAGGAAGTGGAAAACAGCTACAAGCAGCATTTTAGATCTCAGCATTGTCAGAGACATTGTTTTTCCTTCCTACAGCCTCTGATTCTAGTTTCAAGTGTTTACAGAATAATCACAATTTCTATTTAGACACTTCCAGCTCTCAAGATTTCAGCCTAAGAAGTGTCCTAAATGAGCCTGGCTTTGAAACCTAGAAGCAGAAAAATAAGAGGGAACATTTCTTCCATTCTGTGACTTACAAGCCTGTCTTGTGGTTTTAGGCAAATCCCACTGCTGACACTTCAAGGCTTACTGCAGAGGTGCTGAGCAGCTGTGCAGGATGCTCCTCATGCCAAGGAGTGCCGTCAGGTCAGACTGTGATGCTGCAGTCACAAGTCAGGGCAATCAGTTCCAAACATCTCCATGTTATGAATGCAGCATAAAGCATCATGGTGCATCTCAAACATACATGCTTAGTTTCTCTCTCTCTCTCTCCCTTCCTCTCTCTTTCTTTCTACCCAAAAAATCATTTCTTCTATTCTTTAATCTTGACAAAGTTCAGGAAAAGAGGAATAATTAAAATGCCCAGTTGTTTACAAGAAACTCTTCTGTATGTAGGCATTCTTATGACTGATAATTTCTGATGTTCCAGGAATCATTTTTATTCTCTACATGCAAAAGTTCTTGGCAAACACACTAGTTTTGTACAAACATGCCACAGTCCACCAAGTGTAAACTGAATTTATTAAAACAAACCAAGAGGCAAGGCACATTTAATCTCCTTCTCTCATAGTCTCACATGCTTTTCCAGAGTATTCTCAGTCAAATGGTTTGTAATCACACTGCTCCGCAAAATACATACATTTATTTTCTGTTTCTATAACCTTTTCAGATATTCAACATAACCCTCCACAGCTATTCAAGAAATGAGAGCTATTTTTCATTCACAAACCCTCATGGTGCACTGTAAATCTAGTAGTAATATCCTCAGGTTATATCTTTGTGGACAAATGCAAGCAGGACTTGTAATGGGAACTTAATGACAGAGCTGAGAGGTGAACCCAGATTTTTAAACACCACCTCTATCTGCAGACTTCTGCCCCAGGTGTGTTCAACAGCCTTGTGTCGAATGTTATAGATGGGACATAAAATTTTATACCACTGTTACACTTTGTGTTCAATAATGTTAATAAATGAATTAGTAAAACTGTCTTCAGCAGAAAACTGGTATTTTGTCTCCCATTGTAGCAGATCATTGTACCTGTCATGTCATTGTTCAATGACAATACAAAATTGCAGAGCGCTGGACAGATGAGGAATCCAGGTTTCTGGATTTCTACATGTGTTAGCCAAGTTTTTTCTGCCTATCTGCTTTGCTTCACTTTTAAGAATGTGAATTCCTTGTCTTCTAGGAAGTAAATACTCATATTTTTTTTTCTCTATCCAAACTTGGAGTCCACCAATTTCTTTTCCAGGAACATCCCAGAAGGGCTGGAGAAGAAACATTATTTTTACATAGAATTTGCCCTAATGATACCATGTTAGCCATGTTTTGAAAATGTCCAGCACCAGAAACTTCAGAGGAAATTGCAAGAACTTGTTGATTAGTAGTTAGGTGTAGGTTCTCACAGTAATTACATAGGATCTAGTTCTTAGAAAAACTTTCTAAGGAGAGACCTTTTCTTGCTGTCTGTGCCAAATATGCATTACTGAGAAATAAGATACTATTATAGAGTTTGTTTTGTTGTTTCTTTACTTGTTTCCAAGATCCCTCTTAGATACCGATTTTTTATCCTAACTTTGCTGCAAGGGCCTCCAAGCTGTGGAACATTCTACAGCAGTCAGAAAGACAGATCTTGTGTCCTTTTTCTACACAGTAAGTACTTCAAATTAACAGTGGGAGAAACACACATGGGTGGTTTAGAGGAAAAAATCACCCTTGGAAAATTATCTGACTGATCTTGAAATGAACTGGAAAATTTCATCAGATCTGTGACTTACTTTTTCTTGGTTCTGTTCTGATCAAAAGTGGCAAGTGCTTTTTTTCCCATGTACTTTTGGTTACAGCCTCCAGTGATCTTGGAAAATTAAAAAGGATCAAGTGAAAGAAGGCTGAATATGAAAACAGTTTGATTGGGACTCCTGTGTGCTATTGCCATGCAAATGATTGGGTAATAAAAATTAATAATTACTACAAATTCTGAAGCGAGGTTGATTTATAGATAAAAGGTTCAGATTTGGTTAAATATAGCAAATTATTCTTACTTGTTATTACATGCTGTTTTCAGAGTGGCTTCCCTTAAAGCTAGCTCAAGACACAAAATAGGAAATCTTCAGTTTAAGCTTTTCTGGTTTGAGTTGAGTAAAAAATTCTGCAAACTGACTTTTCACACTGCTTTGTGAACCAGATTTGCCTCCCCACTTCAAAATAATACTCTTGCATTAAGTGGAAGACTACCTTCATAGGCTAATACAAAGTAAAATTTTAGTTTTAAAGTCACGATTGCTCCAAGAGCTAACTCGATGAACTAATTCACTCTGCCTTAGAACAGCCTGATGCAGAGGATTCCCAGCTGGTGTTCCTAAGCAACAACACTTAACAGAGCTACATGGAGCAAAATGGTCTGATTTGTTGTTGTTGTTGACAGATAGTTTACCTAAAATACCTTGGTACCACTGCTTCTTTATTGGTGCCCATTACTTTCAGTCCACGTGAGAAACACAAGGCATAGTTCCTTCTACACAGCCTGTGCAGTTTTACTTGTTTATCCTGTTTCCTTCAACTTGTACATTTATAGCACCTTTGGGAGGAAACTTTTCTGCTCCTTCAAGCTTTGGACTAGCTGTTGTAAGTTGAATTGTGTTCTGTTACTTTATATCTCAAAAAAAAAAATTAGTCCCTTCTGCATAGTTCTAAATTAAAACTGTGCCAAGTACTACTCCACATAGTATTCTGTTCAGGTAGACAAGAACAACTAACACCAAAGCTCAGGTGTGGAAAGAATTTTTAAAAGTATTTGGGTGATAGGCTATAAAAATACTCACATGCACCACTGTCAAACCTTCCTTAATTTCAGCATACGATAGGTATTTGACCTAGTGTGATACTTCTGAAAAATCCCCCTGTAAGGTCACCAGCTCTGCCTATCAATTGCTTTATATTTTAGCTGATTATTCTTTTTTTCCTTTGCACAGAGTGACTGAGAAGATGTGTCATAAATGAATACACCCTCTAGCACGATGGGTAAAAGGTGGGATTCTGCACTTCTCTCTTTGTTTAATTGGCCATTTTCTTGTGGAAAGGGGAAGAACAAGAAAAACAGTGACTTGATTTAGACAGCATTGGCAGGTGTAAGCATAAAGGCAGTTTCACTGTTGTCCACAGAACAAGCTTTACACTAAACGCCTCCTTTGAACTGAAGCTGAAGCCCATATAATTAGATTTCATCAGCAGAAGTACTTCCTGGTGCAATTGGCTTCTAGCATTATCATGCGAATAACACAGAGGGCTAAAACTGGATCCTAACTGTAAAATCACCAAACTGATTTAATGTAGTAAACACATTGCAATGAATGATAATCACCAGTGACTTGAGTGAACTTTCAGGATTTCTTCCCATGCTTTGCACTGCTTTTATGCAACATCCTTCCTGAGGACAACTTCAGCTTGGAAATTGTCCAGAGAATGAGCTTTCTGCTGCCTCAGTTTTGTGGTGTCTTCTACAAACAAACATCAGTGACTTCAATAGGAGCACAACTCATGTAATCATAAAGGTAGACTTGCCTCTGAGAGGAGTGCAGATCTGTTCAAACTGATCAGTCTCATTCTAGATGATTCCTGAAGATGACAAATGAGAAGCATTAAATGTCCAATATGTTGACATTTTTAATAATTTGTATAATATCTTAAGTGTAAGCAAGCATGATAGGTTCATGCAGCTTGCATTTCTAGGTAGAGTAAGTGTCACCACATTCCTTCAGTCCAGAATGAGTGCACAGGATCCAAACTTCTCTTATTTTCCACTCTTTTTTCTTCTGCTTTTGGTGATTTTTTTTTTTTTTTAAATTTTAATTTTTCCAGAGCCAGTAACTTGCTGGTCAAAATTGTGCATGCTTTTGTGCCCTTGCAGGCCACAATTGCATTTCAGCAAACTTTTTGCACCATCCTTGCAATTAAGAGTGCCATTTACGATTAAGTATTCACTGGCTGATGTGTCCCATCCCTCCACTCCCTTACAAAGAGTCCCTCCCCACTGTAGACCCCACTTTAGGCATTGGAATGCCATTATAAATTCTCCCCAGAGCCTTCTCTTCTCCAGGGTGAGCACCCCTAACTCCCTCAGCCTGTCTTTATGGGATTTTATGTCTTGGTTGTGTTGGTCAGTTTACCAACACAGATGTTGGAGACACCTGGATAAATTCTTGTTTTGGAAGTAGCTATGGGTCTGATCAGGAAAGCTTGGTCAGGAATTAGCAACACTCAAAGGAAAAGGAAGGCCAACACTTCAACAGCTTGTATATGGTCTCTCTTTCAGCCATAATTATGGGATTGTTATAACTGCAGAAGGTGGGGTGCAGAGGGATGCCAGATCCTGCAAAGGTGTGTATCTGTGACTTGGACATCCTAGACAAACTCTGTGGTAAGCTGCTTTCTTTATCATTTTTAAAGGTAGAAACTCTCCCAAGAAGCAGAAAATATGTACTTATAAGTGTAAAACCCTTGCTATACCAAGAGTACTGAAAACAAGTCAAAGGAGATATTTACAAACTTGGTGTCTTTTAGCCCAGATACCAGTGACATAAAACCTGCATGCAATTTGGAAGGAAAAACAGGGTGAGAATTTATGAACAATAAAAGATGCAAGGCCTGTCACTGATCCTCAGCCTAGGATTGTAGCTGCTCTTTATTACCTGCAGAATAACAAAGCAAGATTTACCACAGCATGCTTTTTCATAGGTAAAGAAGAACCCAGATGGAGATCACACATGCAGCGATTCTCAGGCAGTCCATCCAGGATTTACTTAAAGCACTGCGGAACAGCACAGTGAATAACTCCTCTACTGGGGCATGCTGATAAAAAATAACACTTCTGCTAATAAGAGTATCCTTTACTCATTTTGTGCTTTGCTGTTCCGGTAGCATGGTGTCTCTTCACCGTCTCTCCCATATTCTTTCCCATCTTGTGGTGGGGAGATTGTATGACAACATGGTTTGAAATGCTCTCACTGCCTGTGCAACTTCTAATGCAGCTCGTACATTTTCTCAGCATGAAGCATTTACAGCAACATGTCCTGGCATGGGAAACATCATGGGATACTCCTTGGCCACCCCAGGAACTTGGGCAAGACTTACAATCTGCTGTCAGATGTATCACAGAATCACAGAATCATCTAGGTTGGAAGAGACCTGCAAGATCACCGAGTCCAGCCTCTGACCTAACACTAACAAGTCCTCCACTAAACCATATCCCTAAGCTCTACATCTAAACGTGTTCTAAAGACCTCCAGGGATGGTGACTCCACCACTTTCCTGGGCAGCCTATTCCAGTGACTAACAACCCGTTCAGTAAAGAAGTTCTTCCTAATATCCAGCCTAAACCTCCCCTGGTGCAACTTTAGCCCATTCCCCCTCATCCTGACACCGGGCACATGGGAGAATAGACCAATCCCCACCTCGCTACAGGTACCTGTGGAGTGCAATAAGGTCTCCCCTGAGCCTCCTGTTCTCCAGGCTGAACAATCGCAGCTCCCTCAGCCACTCCTCATAAGACTTGTTCTCCAGACCCTTCACCAACTTCGTTGCCCTTCTCTGGACTCACTCGAGCAATTGATTATGCTATTGATAAAACAGAAAATGGTAAACTAGGATGTAACCATTCATTTTCCCAGTTAATGAAGGCTAAACCACAAGAAAACGCTACTACCTGTGCAGCATTTTCAGGCTGGTTCCTTCCAGGGCTCTTTTTTTCATGCTAAGTTTTGAGGTCAGTAGAATTACTTAATTCTTAAATCATATGTAAAGTTAAACTGAAGTTGGCAAGTTTTGAGAGGTCATTTTCTCATGGGAAACATAGCCATGAATATCTAAAGACCAGCTTTTCAGAAAAAGCAGACATTCACACCAAAGCATGGAGATTCGACTCTACTTTTATTTATCATTCCATATCAGTCCGTTTAGTTGTAACCTACTGGTTCTGTGCTGTGAGTCTTGCCTGGTCGCAAGATTACAGAAAAAGAAATTCTTACTGCCATTATGCCACTTTTATTATTATTATTATTATTATTAATGGCTTGGCTTTTCTATGCCAAGCATCCTTGAAAAGAAGGTTGGTGTCAGGATGGTTCTGAACAATGTATAAGAACAGCTGGAATTAAGGAAGCGCCACCTAGCTTGGTATAGTATCCTTAATACTGGCTGCTAGTAATATAAGTTATTCATGGAAATGTTTGAAAAGATGGAAAAAAAAAAGAAAAAGGGATTATTTTCTGCTTCACTTTTTCAGGTTTCAGTGTTCAGTGGGCTGCTGGCTTCATTAAGCATCGGGTGTAGCCGATCAATCTTGTTTAAACCCTACAATTGTGGCTACATTGCTGTGAAAACTTCAAAACCCTTTTTGTTTTACAGCCTCTGAAGTATTCTGCCGAAATTGTTTTGTATTGTAGGATCCGTTATCTGCCAAATAATTATATCAGTTAGCCTCCTTCCCTCCCTCTCCCTGCTCCCCAAACGTAGCTTAGTCATTCCGTATTCATTTTCTGCACACAGTTTATTATTTGACAGACTGCTTTCAAACCGCGTCTCGATTGTCTCTGTCTCCCTGAAGAGTCTCGGTCTATTTCATCGCTCCTTTTGGAACTTGCTTGCTCCCTAGCAGGTGTTTTCGGAGAGCTGCCCGCAATGATCAAGCTGTAACTTATAACCAGTATTTGTTTTCAGATACTTAATATATATGCTACTATTTTCTACAGTAAGTTTCTTTGCATTCATCTTCCTCATCTGATTCATTCCTGGTGCCATCAGTGGTGTTAGTTTCTCTTCTAAATGGTTGGTTTTCCATTTATCTGTTGGGAATACTGAGCAACATCAACATATTATTGGTAAAACTTACACTTTTTTGCAGACCCGTTTTGTGTCCACATGACTGCATTGCAGAGCGTCTGATGACACGGGGCTGTCTTGACCCATGCTGGTTGAAAGGGGCCTTTTTGCACCTACGTGGTGTTCACTACCTGGTTTCTAGGAGGAAAGCCTTTTCTCGTACCCCATGTACCTTGGTTCCTTAAGTGCTTTTTAGGAAACTGTTGGAAAATTTGAACAGGCTCATCCTTATTCACATTGACAGTGACTTTGGAGAACTGATTGGGCATTGTCATTTCTGCTCGCAAAATAAAGTGTGAGCATTTTCAGTGTATCCCATTTCCAGTGTATTGCCTCAGTCCATTCAGCCTGCTTTTGGAGTCGATGACTTTTGGAAGTCCCTTCCAACTGGATGTAGAGGTGTTATAAGTAACTGTGCCTGCGGAACCACAGGGCTCTGTGCAGTGCACCTACATGCCCAGTAATGGTTGGAAATGATTATCTGCAGTCCTCACAGATACCAGGATAATGTAGCTTTCATTACTGCCTCTCATCTCAGAGAAGTTCATGAGATGGGTTAGGTCATGATATTCACACTTAATGACCAAAAAAAGTATCTGTAATGTGGAAAATCTCCATCTGGATCAGAATCCATTAGTTTGTCCCATGTGTGAGGGACTGAGAGGCCCTCTGTGCTCTGCTTACCGCCTCAAGAAATGAGGGTTTGTGACAGGCTGTTGATGACCACTAGCTGAAAGACTTGAAGGCCATCAGCGACGTTAGGACCATCTCATTAGCAATCCCCGTGTAATGCAGTCAGAGGACCTCAGGCAGTGAACAACAAGCCCTTATCTTTTCTGTTTGCACTTTCAGATCATTACTAGAAGCTAATGTGCATGACCTGAGAGGTATTCCCCAAGCCCCTGACACCAGGAACAACTGAATTCCTCAGAATAGAAAGGGAACGGCACAGGTCTGGCTGGCTGCTAAATCAAATGCCAGCCTGTCATTTACCTAGCCTATCTCCAACAACTGCAGATGATCTTTCACTGTCAGAGGATGGAGGAGGATTGCCCAGAAATATTAGACTGAATATTAGACAGAAGTATTTTAGTAAGCACACAATAAGGAAAGCAGTAGAGAGGAACAATAAATTATGTTGGTCTATTAATTAAATAGATTTATTGTCTGTCACTTCTAGCTGCATAGAATACAGCACTACAAATGTTAACGGCTGTCTTTCTTGTCAACATCAATCACTGTGAAAACTCCATCCATGGCTGGAGTTCCTATGCATTATCCACAATGTAATTAATAGCTAAGCAAAACAGTGAGAGCTGGTCTTCTCTCAGCTTCCTTTCCATGTGCCTGTGGGTGAATTTTTGGGCTGTTTATGAATCCTCCTTTCTAATGCAGACAGTCGTATACTTTTCAGAATTTTGTCCAATGGTTAAAGTTTCATTGTTTATGTTAGGAACAAAGGCAACCATTCTTGTCCTGGATTAGCCTGTAGATAATTCTCTGAATAATACAGAGCTTTCTCAGGGGATCAGGATTAAGGACACCATGCACAGCACTGTCAGCTGATGCCACTGTCACAGCAATGACCCTTGAACTCTGAGGCAGTCCGTGACATAAACCTGACATAAACCCGACACATGACCGAGATACTACCAGTCCCCAGGTACTCTTCTGCCAGAGGTGTTATGCCCCATGTTTAAATGTTCTTAGTAAGAAATGGAAACCCAGCATCCATGAACTCACACTAAGAGGGACATCAAACCAGTCCCCATCTAGCTGCGACCCAGCTCTTGTGAAGACCACAAATACAGATAAATTGTTTTACTCAGGGAAGGGGACAGAACTGAAGGACCCTAACCTTGAATTTATTCAGTGGACATAGACATATCTTCTGGTTAAGACTTAGAGCTGAATTATATGGAGCCCATTTCCATGTAATAGCAAAAAATGAGGTTACCATTGCTAGGATTATTTATATTAAAAAGCAGGACTGGACACATTAAATTCTTCTTGATGCTTTGACAGAGTAATGTAAGTGCTGGGAAGAAGAGTTCTTATTGTCTCCAAACTGCTTATCACATGAGAGGCACAGA
Organism: Oxyura jamaicensis; assembly: GCF_011077185.1. Classification (NCBI taxonomy): domain Eukaryota; kingdom Metazoa; phylum Chordata; class Aves; order Anseriformes; family Anatidae; genus Oxyura; species Oxyura jamaicensis. The sequence goes on along the minus strand of NC_048926.1, from coordinate 74,392,207 downwards.
AATATGGACTGGGGACTGGATACTTCCTCTTAACTGTTAATTTCAAAAGAAGCTTTGTGGCTGAAATCAGCAACAATAAAGACTGAGCAGAGCAGCTCCATCTCGCTAATGGATGTTGCTATGGAAATGAGGAAAATTTGCTTGTTCTTAAAATTATAAGAACACACAGGATAATGAGGAAAAAAAAGTACATTTTAACATCCAGCCTTAAATGATGCCATCATACTAAACAGGAAAGTGTAGATCTATCTATAATTTTTATTCCAAAAGTTAGTCTGCCATAATTTGCATGTTCTCTAAGAGTTTAGCCTGAGCACTTGGAGCATGGGCCCTTGCAGATTCACAATGCAGCCACAAAGCTCCACATAAAGCTGGGACTCCAGCAGCTCTCCAGCAGGCTTTGCATTGTTTTGCCCAGTGTTTCCATGGGAACCTGACTCTGCTGAGAAAAGAAAGATTCAGAAACTTCAGCTAAGCCAATTTAAAAGAGCAGCTGCAAGCTGCTCTTGTAGCCTAGAGGAGACAGAACAAAGGGGCTTTGCCAGGAGACAGGATGGAATAAATTGACTTTTTCTTTCTCCCTTTCTCCCTTTCTCCCTTTCTCCCTTTCTCCCTTTCTCCCTTTCTTTCTTTCTTTCTTTCTTTCTTTCTTTCTTTCTTTCTTTCTTTCTTTCTTTCTTTCTTTCTTTCTTTCTTTCTTTCTTTCTTTCTTT
>NC_048926.1:74292259-74391094 GCF_011077185.1 Oxyura jamaicensis | reverse complement strand
CTTCCTTCCTTCCTTCCTTCCTTCCTTCCTTCCTTCCTTCCTTCCTTCCTTCCTTCCTTCCTTCCTTCCTTCCTTCTTTCCTTCCTTCCTCTCTCTCTCTCTGTCTTTCTGTCTCTTTGTCTCTCTGTCTTATGAAAATATGTGTGCCACAAGAAATGAGTTATAAGTTTTTAGTGTACTGCATATGGCAAAATTCAGCTGAAAGTGCAATTATGTCTCCTTTCATCATTAGAACTGCTATATTAAGGGCAAAATTTACTTTTATGGGTAAAGTGCATGCAATACAGACACTGATGTGAGACCAAGAAGCAGAAATTCATCCTTGGCTTTGGCCAGGGCTTGGAGAAAACATGCCTGGCTACAGCTCAGGTTCTCCTGTGTAATACGCTGTATTTCTTGGACTATTGAGTGTCAGTGATGACACCCGTTCATATTGCACTGTCTCCTACTCCTTTTTACCAGTGCTAATGCTGGGCTTCCACACTAGGAGTACGTATTTGCACAGATGAAACACAAGCTGGGGCAGTGCTTCCTAAGGTTTTGTTTGCTGGTAGGACTTTTGAACCTACCAAAATTGTTACTTAATGAAGTAACATTGCCTCTGAAATACATAAGACAATATGTCATGACCTGGCAGTAGACAAGGGCAAATGTGACTTGAAATGTATCCCATTAATGAAAATAAATCTATAAATGAATGAATGGCTCCATGGAATGAGTACTTGCATTAAAATTATAAAAGGGATATTACTTGTTCTCAAAGGTAGCTTAGTAGTTTTGTACAGTGCATTTATTAAGGTCACAGTTGTACTGCTGAATTTTTATGATGAAGCATTAATTATGACCTGAAAATTGGAAACCACTGTAAGTACTGGTGAGTTTGCTTCTCTTAACATTTTTTTTTTCTCTTAATGTTCATAGATAAATACTACAAGTATTAAAGGAAATCACGCTGAAAGGATATCTGAGGTACTAGTTTTCTAGAAGATTTTCTAAGTTTTGGGGAATTATTTAAGTTGTGCATTCCTGCTAGATAACAACTTTGATAGACTTAGCAATATTCCATCTAGTGTCTCTTACATAGTAGTACCTCAGGGAACTTCAGGAAGGAATATAATTGGCAAAAGTACTTTGATACTTTTTCTAGCACATGGAGTGACAATTGCACTTAGGTCTTCCTTGGACATAGCTTGGCATCGTAGCTTAGTTTTGCCGAGAAACAGACTGCAAGACAAGCTTTTGCTATTCTGCCCTATTCTTGCTAGTAAGAGGCACAGGTGAGAATGGGTGTGCAAAAGCTGGGATTTCTTCCTGCGTTGGATGGTGGGGTCATGTAGATGGAGAAGTACAAGATCTATGAGAAAAGTGAAGTTGCTGCCATTACTCCACTGATTCCCTGTGTAGATCCTCCTGCTCCTCAACGTCAGCTGGCTTGAGAAGCCTTGCTGTGGTACACTGAATGATACACAAGCTTACACTGAATGAAGGTTACTCACCCAGAGACTTTGCTATGATATCATGAGCTTGTTTTCAAACCAGAGTCAAGTGAGTGACCCTCCTAGAGAGAGAGATGGTGGTGTTGGGTCTGGAGGGACACAGCTGGACCATTCTGTGAAATTCAACCAAATGCTGATCTAACAGGCTAGCATGAGAAAAGTAACTTAGCCTAGGGTCAGTCACCTCTATAAATCAGCTCCATAAATCATATCAACACTTTTGAGATTAATTTCTCCTAATATGACTTTCCAGATAGTTCAAAAGAATAAATAAAAATAAAACTTTAATTGTCATATTGCCATATGCAGTCCATTAAACTTTATATCTCAATTATCCTTTCATTGAAATACTACTAATTGCCACTTGCCTCACTCAAGTGTTGTGAGAATAAATTGTTCTTAATCAGCTTACAGGTTGAAAAAGGATGCATTTTAAACATTCAAAATGGGAAGGGAACGGTTAATTTCTGTGCTAACATTCACACACACACACACACACACACACAAAAAAAAAAAAAAAAAAAAAAAAAGGAGCAGAGGGTGGAAAAGATCACAGTTGAAGCGTGCTTCCCCATGTGTAGGTTCTGCAGTCATGACTTCAGGATGAAGTGAGCCAGGCACGTGAGAATGATGCTAAGACACTTCTGGAAGAATTTCCAGCACTGCAGCAGTGCCTGCTCATGGCTCATCAGGAACAGGCGGGATCACAATGGGAAAGGCACAGGCAAGCAGGGGTTGTTGAACAGTGTTAAAAGAAGGCAACTTGTTTACTGTTGCTTAATGTGGGTTTGGACAATATTTTCCCTAGGCCCTCTTGAGCACACCCTAGCACTTGGGAACACTTCCATATGGAGCGGTTATGAGATACTGTGGTCGATGAAGTCCTGTTAACAAGCTGTAGCAATAGTTATAAATTCTGATAAGTAGAGCTCTATAGATAGTAATACCTTGCTAACAGGAAATGGGACATGATTACATGGTTGCTTCACCTCTGTAATTAATGAAGCAAGTTCATACACCCTTGTAAAAGCAAGAAGTAGACAGAAAGATCCCATTGTCACAGGTAAAAGTCACCGGGACTCATCAAAATGCGACAGAGACACTAAAGGATCACAGAACACTGGGGAAGATATAAAGAGTCCAGAGAGTTGTCACAAGAATCTGCCTTCTTGAGTGAAATTCTCTTATGCCTGTGCTTCTGTATAAATTATTACAGCATGGGCTATGCTCAGACTCAGGTAGGGATGATATTGTTTTAAGGTGCTGCTATCTGTATATACATATATTGTCTGTATATATGTAGTTATTGAGTTAAGATTGCTTTTTGTGTCCATACAGAAAAGTTTTCACTTTCTAAAATGTGTGTCTGGAACTCAAGCTGAGCACCTCTGGGAATGCTGGGCCCCTGCCTAAAATAAAAGTCTGATAATGCCAAATAGTTGTTGAGCAGTAGGGAGAAGTTAACATCTAGGTCAGGGCATGTTCTGCCAATGTTTTGCTCATGTCCACCAGCCAAGCAGCTGTCATTCAATTTCCCCATGCACTGAGTTAAACCAAATGTGAATAGCATTTCTCCTGTTCATTCTCCCTTCATCTAGAATCAAGAAATTTAATCTGCTTGGAATCAAAATTTGTGGCCTCACTACCCATGAGATCAATGCGGTTGAGTTTTGCTTAAGCACTACCAAATTTCACGCTGGTTGAATTTGTGTTCTTTGACAGTGTTGCAAATCTTTTTTTTTCTTTTCTTTTCTTTTTTTTTTTTTTTTTTTTCCTAAGACCTATGATTGTAAAATATGTTGCATAAAAATGATATTCTTACTTGCAAGAAGGCTCATCAAAAGTCTACTGTGTAGACAGAAGAGGAAGGCAAGAGAGTGTTAGGATTAAAATATCACTTGCCATCTGGGAGAGCTTAATGAAAAAATCAAGATATGGACTCAAACTTGGAAATCTTTCTTGACAGTGTTTGAAGGCATGACTCTAAAGACACACAGATGATATAATGCCAGGACTCAGGTTAAAGCCTGTCATAGGAAAAATCTTGTGGGGTGACAGAGACTATGGTATTGGTGGCAGAACAACACTCTGCCCTCATTAGAAACAAAATCCTGCTCCATTCTGAGCCAGCTGCAAATCAGCATGTCATGGCAGTCCTGTCCATACTGCAAAAAATGAGGTTTTGCTAGATTTGGTATACTTAAAAAGGCAGAATGAAAATAAAATAATAATAAAAACAAACAAACAAACACAACACAACAAAAAACAAACAAACAAAAAAAAAACATAAAAGGGTGTAAGATGGAGGAAAAAGTAGGAAAAAACAAGTTGAAGCTTTGGGAAGGAGGGAGAGATTTGCTTTCTGTCTCATGCACTGCTGATGGCATGGTTGGCACCAAACGCATTGTAATCACAGCCATTGTAGATATCCAAGTGTAAGTTGCAGATATTCTCAATAAGACTCTTAGGGCAATAATGGCCTCTAGTGCTGCACTTCATTACATATCAGCAGAAATATGTAAATCTGTGGGCCAAGCATTCCTGCAGATTGCTGTGCTAGTAGGGCCACCCTTTCTTTCTAGTGAGAATCATTCTGGTGACCAGGAGCTCTCTGTTTGGTAAGCTGCACACACAGGCTTATTGCAGGCACAACGCACACAGACACACGCACGTGGACTTTGGAAAAATGACAACGTGCCCCGAACCTATTCTGAAAATTTCCAAACTACCTTGCCACATATTTTTGCTTCTGAATGACATTCTTACTACAGGTTCTGGTGACTGTCAAGATTCATGAGTGCCCACACCTCCCTGGCTTGCTTCACTTTTCCTGTTGCTTGCTTAACCAGATTCTGCTGTAACAACAAAAATATTTGTATTGTTTTGTTTTTAATTTCTAATATTTTCTTTTTGTTTTCATGCTTTACAACCTTTCATTTTCTTATTTTTATTTTTTAATCCTGTCCAGCAGCAGACTGGAGATGGTGAGGAAGAAGAGACAGTGGGAAAGTGTTAATTTGCTAATTTTTTAAACACCTCAAATTCAGAACTACATTTGTAGTGTTATATGGCATGTATTTCTCAGTATACTGCTATTGCTTTCAGTTTTATTTGTCTTATTCCAGAATTATCATAACAAAACTGATTGAGCTACTGTGCTCAGACATGCTTTGAGACACAATCTTTATATTTGATACTTGTTACTTTGCTGTAGAGAGAATATGAAATGGATTTCTGATGCGGTCTACTTTAAAACTAACTGTAAGTTAGTTGTAACCTTGATTTCTCTTCTTTGTCTTCCCCTCTTTGTTTATTGTCTGTGTAGTGTCAGGGTGACAATCTGACCAGAGCTCCTTGAGGAACGGTCTGGTCTCTTTGCACTCTCTGCAGAGTGTACAACATACTTTGAGTAGAAGTGAAGGGAAGTTGTAGTAAAGAACCTAGAAAATTTTGTGTGCAACACTATTAGACCACATTGCACATTTATAAATCACATTAACTTGAAATTATATTATTGGAAACGGTTTTCCTAGTCCTCAGAAATGTAGCTGAAAATGAGGAATAGTATATATAAGGAAGGTCATTGACTTTGTCTTTAAGGAAACAACAACCTGCTCAGCAAAGGTTCAATTAAATACATATAGGTGAAGTTGCAAAAGGGTACAGACATAAATGAATTTAAAATGATTGGGTGTGCAACATCCTGTAGTTAGGTACTTTACATAGATTCATGAAAGCAGAAAGCAGGTTCATTCTGTTTCCATTTTATGCACAGTAAGTTTTCTTATGCACTGAGCTGTCTTTAAAACTTCTTTAATTTCTAGGATAAATAATAAAAATCTCACTGATTCCTTGGGAATAGGATTTTTAAAATACTGGTTTTCTGGCATATTGGGCCAGGTTTAGGCCGGTGTAGCTGGGCATAGCTCTGCTGCAGACAGGGTTCAATATTCCCCAATAACTGAAAGGCATTACGCCAGTCTGGAGTCACTATTTGGACCCTGGTAGTAAAATTGCTGCTCACAGGCTGCTTGTCCATTTGTTTTCGTTCTCAGTGTTACTCAGTATTTAAGAGTGATTCAGGGCCAGTGTGAGGGTTTTTTTTTTTTTTTTTTTTTCTTTCTTTCTTTCTTTTTCCTTTTGGGAAATCTGATTGCTTCATGCCGCACATACCTTTACTGACCAATGGTTTGCCAGCCCCGCTCCTACGAGGAGATAACTGTGAAAACACTTCGCTGGTGAACAATTTCCTGTTGGAAGCACTCTGGAGTTTCTTTTGAAGCCATACCTGTTTGTATCGTATAAGCATCTCAGCTGAGCCTCCTGGGCTCTTGTGGCATTGAGAAACAAATACGTCACACCCCAATGGAAAGCAAGGCAGTGCCGTACTGGGTACACAAATACACATGCCAGAGAGCTAACAGAGACTGAGCAACCTTGCCATTTAGCCAAATCATTGCTTTCTCACACACACACAAATATTTTTTGTCTGAGTAATATTTCTTATAGCCGGAGAGGCAAAGGGAAAGGAAGGGCAAAGGCAAAATTTCAACATGTATATATTATATATATTATATATCATATATACACACACACACATATATTATCATATATATATTATATATATTGTATATATATATATTAGTATTATTTAACTGCGGTGGAGCTAACCAAAGACAAAATGCCTGTTAGTTTTTACAGATATCCAAGTCCTTAAGGGTGAGATACCCAGGAACAGAACACAGCATTTCTGTACCCATATGTACAACTACTTGCCTGAAAAGAATCCTTAACTGTGATGAAAACCAGGGCAAGTCACTAAGAAATGGGTGAAAAGATACGATCTCATAGTAGTCCCTTTTGCAGGATGAAGTAATTTGTAGACACTCACTTCCTTATCAAAACCAACCGTCACACCCTAACCTGATACCAGGGGGTTGGAGGACGTGACACAATGCAGCGATGACTCATGACAGTGAGGACGCAAAATGAGCCTGTCCCTTGTATTTCAGGTAGTCAGCCCTGTTATGACTTACTGATGAAGGACTGAACTTCTTGTCCTTAGGCAAGGGCACTGCGGCAATGACTCCCAGAAACGGCGCAATGCTTCCATGACGTCTCCTGGCTCACCCAAGGGAAGACCCATTTGTGAGCATAGCTCTGTCTGCCACAGGGCTTTTTGGCACTGGCAGGCTAGCAGGAGGACAAAATCATGGGCTAACCCTGCATCTTTTGCTTTCACACTATGGGCTGAGGCCTCAAAGTCAAAAGAAAGTGAGATGAATTGCACAGCCATCTATTCCGCCCCGCCCCCCCCCCCTCTTGAGTTGTTTTTGTTTGTTTCCGTATATGAAGCAGATCGTGTTCCTGAAGGCAAAATTTTAGTGGATCCTTCAGCAGTTCCCACTGTTTCTGTTTCTTCCCTGATGTCAAGGTTGTTCTGAGCAAAGCTGACACAACAGCAACCAGCTGCTTCTGCTTCTGTTCCTGGCTCTTTCAACTGTAAACATGCCTGATAACAGACACTGAAGTTTGTTAAGGACAGCTGATTTCAAAAGCAGGTGAGTCTATATCCTGTTTAATGGATACAGTTTCAGACACCATTCTGCCATCCATCCATATGAAATCAAATTCATTCCTGTCTGCACATAAAGAAAACCATTACACAGAGGCTGCTCACTGTAAAGACCTGAACGGTGAGAAAGCTCCAGAGTAAAAGCACAAGTCAGTACAAGAAAAGGCCATGATGCTGAGAGCTCTGGTAATCCCACAGCTCTTCCAGCTACTAGTCCCAAGCATGCACCCAGTTCATACAACTCAGAACTTAATATTTACAATAAACCAACAAAAATCAGTTCCGCTTAGAGAAAGGAAAATGTACTTAGAGTTTTATAAAATCCCTGTTAAAAAATAAAAATAAAAAAGTGGTTCTCAGACTTTTCTCAGATTTACTTCCTTTGTAGTGCACAAAAGCTCAGCCTACTCACTCACCTGCTGTGTGCTTAATTCTAAGAATACTCCACTGCAAAGAAAATTATATGACCATTAAACTGTGGTGGGTTTGTAATAGGCTTAAGTAGTAACTGAAACTTGATATATATATATATATATACATATATATATATATGTATACATACACACACAAATACTATATGTATATACATATAGTATAAGTATTAATTAAATTCTAATTTCCCACAAACTTTCCCTACTTTTTTTAAGGAGTAGCTCACATCAGGAAAGGTGTAACAACACAATGAAGGATGGCTAAATAGGATCTTTCATTTGCAAAGAACCTAAAAATGCTATGGGAATGTTAAATATTTTTAGAAACAGAAACTCAGATATAATTGGTTATCTGGAGAAAGAAACCAAAAACTCTGGTCTCAAGGAGTTCTAGTTGCTTGTATGTAACCTTTTCTTCCATCTTCAATCTGCATCTGCATTCAAATTTTGGAAGATTGCATGCAAATGCTCATGGTTATCAGGAAGTAGATCTCAGTACCTGGAAAGCACAGGGTAATTCCTGGATACTTGGCAACTGTGCAGCAGTGGGGGAAGATACAAATACAGCTTGCATCTTTGCAGACACTGTGGAAGGAGAAAATCCTTGGGAAGGTCCCTAACAGAGCTATGTAGTATGTTATAATTGTGGTAGCCATTGAGACAAGAGTAGGAAACTCCATGATGTCTTGATGACTTCATTTAATCCCAAGAGATTTCTTTTAATCAGTGTGTTAATTGCAAACTTCAGATGTTCCTGGGTATTCTGTTTTGAGGCAGAGGTTAACTTAATTTCTAAGCCAGAAGTCTTTCTAAACCTCCACTCCTCCAGTACTGGGGTACTTTCATAAGTAAGGACCAAAATATCTGCCAAGGCCACTTTGCTTCCAGGCTCTCGTGGCTGTGTTAGTGACCAAGGACACAGAAGATTTCCAGAGCTCCTGGGTCTGTTTCCACTGAACTCAGGAGCCACCTCCAACCCTCGCTGCCATTTCTGCACCATGGGTAACCATCGTGGGGCCCAAGAGTGCACCAGTTGCTTTCTTAAGGATGAATTTTTGTGTTGACATCTAAAGATTTGTCTAGCTATAATACTTGTATCTACTCATTTTCTTCGAACATAAAATATTTGTTGATGGAAGCACCAAAATTAATTATAAATATAGTGTCATATTCAGTCATGAAATGTGACTACTTAGCTCACTTCTTCTGCGGACTGACACTGTTCCCCCTATCAATTTTGCCTTTATTTCACTCTTTTTGGTTCTTGCACCTAGCTTAAAATGCATTTGTGTTTTTGGCCCTCTGGACCAATTGGTGCTGAAATGAACGTCTGTTCCGTTTCTCACTGACCAAATTCTTAGCCTCAGCTCTAGGCCTTGCTGGCCACCTTCAGTTCCTGACTCCACCAACAACTTGCTCTCCCTAAAATTACAATGCTGAAATGACAACTCTGAAATCACAACTGCTCGTGACTGCCTGTGCCCAGATAAAAACAATGGAACAGTTTCACAGCAAAAAAGGATTGCTACATGCCAGGAAGCACAAGTGTCTGCTTAGGTCCAATGTTTGGAAAAATATGTGTTTCCATTGGTCCTATGCTTTTTGACTGGCACTCAGCAAACACTTATTTATGGGAGATTTTTATTTGCAATATAGTTTTTATTAATGAAAACTTGCAGAAACTCTCCCATTGAATGATTATTTCCTGCTACAAAAGTCATGCAAGATTATCTATCTAATCATTTTGCAATGTTGTTTTCTTCTTCTCCTTTTCTTTATAAAACAGAATTGCCCATACATGGCATTAGACCAGTATGCAGTCATATCAATGACCAACTGAGCACAATGAATAAAAATATAAATTCTAGTCAGAGTGGAAAGTCCATGGATAGTCTGTGTCTGCATGGATAACAAGCAATTAAAAAACAATCAAACAAAAAAAATAAGAAGTTATTTGTGAAAAAAAAAAAAATCAAAGTTAATTCTAAGAGCTATTCATGAAAAAAAGACAAATTTTAAAATGTCAGAACAAAATGTCTTAAGACCTTATGACCTTCTCATTTTCTCTCTATGTTCATTTTCAATATTTCTATAATCATGTGGGTTTTGGTCTTAAAGAAACAGAAATATATTTTGACATATATTCTCCTCAGCACATGCAGTTCTGTGGATATACATGCAAACAGATTTAAGTCTTAAAGGGGAGCTGTTTACTTAGAGGGCTGACTTTGAAACACTGTTTTAAACACTGGAATAAAAGGATTGTTTTTGAAACAGGGCTAGCCCAAATGAGAGAGAAATTGAGAGCTTAAACCAAAACAAAACACTTTCACTTATAAATATAAATATATTTATATTATACTATCTTATCTTTTTATTCCTGAAGCATTCACACAAATTCCCTGGGAAAAAATTTAGACATGAGAAGCACCACAGATACTGAGTTCTTGCTACCAGATGCTCTCAACCCTGATCATCACCTCTTTTTCTTGGATCAGCACACAGGGATAGTCTTGGCCATCTTTCTTAGCTTGCAGCTCAGAAATAATTGAAATACTGTGGCCAGATGGTTCTGTTTTCCAGGAGGCAAGGATAGCATGATATTTCTCAGAAAGAGGATATAATTTGTTTATAGGGATGTCACATTTTTTAAAAGCAAAATAATTCACAACAGTGTAGACACTACAATTTTCTGTCACTTTGTATATTGGAAAAAATAACTTTTCACATTACAGAGATTATCCTTGTCCTGAAAATCTCACAATATAAAATGAATGGAGACAAGAGAAGGAAAAGGAAAAAGAAAAGGTCAGATGGAAACTGAAAACAACAACAACAACAAAAACAAACAAACAAACAAACAAACAAACAAACAAAAAAGTTGTTTCCAGTTACTTATAACAAATCCTTCACACTTTGCTTGCTTGTTGATGACTGGAAATTGAAAGGAGAAATTCTGAAATACCTATAAAGGATAAGCAAACATGCTTGGGGACAGGCCTTGGAAAATGAAAGCCTGTGAAATATTGCAGAAGATAGTAGAGGGACCAAGCAGGGATGGCATAAAATGGAATAAAGAGATTTAGGAAATGAGGTTAAAAAGAGTTGGCAAGGCACCAGAAAGAGACATTAAAGTGCAAGAAACTTAGAGCTCTGCTGGGCCTCTAGAGTCAAGAGTAAGAACTTCAAAGGAAGAATTGTGAAGGACAGTAAAGAAAAGGTATAAATTCATAGAATCATAAAACTGCAGAATGGTTTGGGTTGGAAGGGGCCTCAAAGCTCACCCAGTTCCAACCCCCTGCCATGGGCAGGGACACTTTCCACCAGACCAGGTTGCCCAAAGCTCCATCCAGCCTGGCCTTGAACACCTCCATGGATGGGGCATCCACAGCTTCTCTGGGCAGCCTGTTCCAGTGCCTCACCACCCTCTGAGTGAAGAATTGCCTTCTAACATCTAATCTAAATCTCCCCTCTTTTAGTTTAAAACCATTCCCCATTGGCCTATCACTATCTAACCATGTAAAAAGTTGTTCTCCAGTTTTTTATAAGCCCCCATTAAGTTCTGAAAGGCTGCAATGAGGTCACCCCAGAGCCTTCTCCAAGCTGAAAAGCCCAAGCTCTCTCAGCCTTTCTTCACAGGAGTGGAGCTCCAGCCCTCTGATCACCCTCATGGCCCTCCTCTGGACCCCTTGTAACAGCTCCACATCCTTCTTGTGCTGGGGGCCCCAGAGCTGGATGCAGTGCTCCAGGTAGGGCCTCACAAGGGCAGAGCAGAGGGGGACATTCCCCTCCCTTGCCCTGCTTGCCGCCCCTCTGTTGATGCAGCCCAGGATGTAGTTGCCCTTCTGGGCTGTAGGCACCCACTGCTGGCTCACATTGAGCTTTTCATCCACCAGAATCCCCAAGTCCTCTGCAGGGCTGCTCTCAGTGAGTTCTCCCAGTCTGTACTCATGTCTGGGATTGCCCCAGCCCAGCTGCAGCACCCTGCACTTGGCCTTGTTGAATCTCATTAGGTTCATGTGGGCCCACTTCTCAAGCTTGTCCAGGTCCCTCTGGATGGCATCCCCACCTTTTGTTGGATCGACTGCACCAGTCAGCTTGGTGTCATCTGCAGACTTGCTGAGGGTGCACTCAATCTCACTGTCTACAATATTGATAAAGATATTAAACAGTACCAGGCCCAGGACAGACCCCTGAGGTACACCACTCATCACCGGCCTCCACTTGGACATAGAGCCATTGACCACCACTCTCGGGGTGTGACCTTCAAGCCAACTTCTTATTCACTGAATTGTCCACCCTTCAAAACCATCTCTCTCCATCTGGAGACCAGGATGTCATGTGGGACCATGTTGAAGGCCTAACAAAAGTCCAGGTAGATGACATTGGTTGGTCTTCCCTTGCTGACTAATGCAGTCACTCCATCACAGAAGGCCACCAGACTGGTCAGGCATGATTTATCCTTGGTGAAGCCATGCTGGCTGTTCCAGATCCCTTCCTTGTCCTGCATGTGCCTTGACATTGCTTCCAGGAGGTAGCTCCCCATTTCTTCCTTTCTAGCCTTCTTAAAAATGGCTGTGACCATGCTGATTTCCTTCCTTCCCCAACTGATTTCTTTCACAAAGGAATGGAGATGTTTTGAGCTCTAAGAAAAATGTCATTAATGAGTTGCCAGCTTTGATCAGTTCCTCTATACCTAAGGACAGTGCCCCAGGGGATCTCATCAGCTAGGTCTTTAAACAGCTGGAAGCTCACTCTTTGGAAGTTCAGGGTCCTGACTTTGCTCTTTGACAGTCCCACATTCTTCCTTCATATTCTGTATGGGTTTATGCAGGGGGAACCATGCTCAGCCAACCTGTTAGCCTTCTTTGACCAGCTGACTGGTTTGGTGAACAAGGGGTGAGATATGAATGGTGTGAGTCTGAACTGGAGCAAGGCTTTCAATGCTGTCTCCCATAATATCCTCGTAGATAAAACTGGCACAGACTGGACTAGATAAGGGTATGGTGAGTTAGACAGAAAGTTGGCTGAATGTCCAGTCCCCATGCCTTGTGATCAGTGGCAGGAGTCCAGCTGGAGGTCAGTCACCAGTTCAATGCACCAAGGACTGACACTGGGGCAACACTGGTTGACATCTTCATTAATGATGGGGTGTTTGCTCAGCCAGTTTCCAGATGACACAAAACGTACAGGCATTGATGGGCTGTATATATGAGATGGGCTGTATACATGAGATAGGCTGACATGACGTTCAATGAGAGAAGATGCAGAGTCCTGCACATGGGCAGGAACAACTCCAGGTGCCAGTACCTGCAGTTTTGCAGAGAAGGACATGGGGGTGCTGGTGGACACCAGGCTGACCATAAGCAGCAAGGGCGGCCAGCAGCATTCTGGTTTGCATTACTAAGTGCATTACCACTGCAAGAGACATGGGCATCATGAATTGAGTCCACCACAGAGCCACAAATATGATGCAGGGACTGGACAAGGGGAGGCTGAAAGAGCTGGGATTGTTCAGCCTGGAGGCTCAAAGGGATTCTTGTCCATGTGTACCTTACCTGGGTCAAGGGGAGTAAAGAAGATGGAAGCAGACTCTTCTCAATGGTGTCCAGTGACAGGATGAGACAATGAGCACAAAATGGAAGACAACAAACAAACAAACAAAAAACAACAAAAACACCTATTTAATCATATGAAAAACCTTGTTTACTGTGAAGATGTACAAATGCTAGAGCAGGTTTCCCACAGAGTTTGTAGAGTCTCTGTCTTTGGAAACATTCAAACCTGCTGGAACGTGATCCTGGGCAAAGTGTTCTAGTTGACCCTGCCTGAGCAGGAGGTTGGTCTCTTCAGCTCTTGTGTGACTCCCTGAAATTGTTTACTTGGGTTTTCTAAATTTAAGGCTAAACTCTGAGCATGCTTTCTCCAAGTTTTCCTTAATTTAATGCTGACTGCATGGCTGTTTTCAAAAGCAATAGTGGGGAGAATGCTTATAGGTTAGTGTAGATCAGGCTCACTTCCCCCCCAAAAAACATTATAGAACTAAAACATTTGCATACATTTTATAATATAGATGAGTTTTTAAAATTATTATTATTAAATTTATTTTAAAATTTATTTTTAAATTGTTTTCATATTCTCCTACAAAAACATTCCTGAAGGTCAAAAGTATCAAAGACTCATTCCTGACAGATTTGTACCTTGAGATTTCACTGCAAGCTCTAGGTTGATTTTTGTTTTTATTTTTTTCCCCACTATTGGACTTTTTAAGAGCTTGGGTGTCTAATTCTTCAGGTGTTTAATTTGTTGAGACACTCTGCCAGACAGGGACAGCCTGTGCTATGGCTATCCTGGAGATACATTTGTTAAACCTCAGTGGCCACTTCACATGTGCTGATTAGAAAGCTTGTTACTACTGACAATTATGAGGGTACTGGCAGACTTCTCTGATAAGTTGGGCCTCTCTAGTTCTCCTCTATTAGGCAGAATTTTCCTCAAATTTTACAAGTGCTCAAAGACTTGAATAAAATCTCTAACACTTTCAGGCAAGGGAAATGACTGACAGAGAGCAATTGAGTAAATTTCTGTATTGAATCCTGCTAAAGACTGCGTACTTTATTCTCAATGCAAATGAGGACTCAAACAAGAGAAAGACACAAAAGAGAACATTCTGATAATAAAAAACATGTTTAGCAGTAACAAACCTATTTATTTGATTTTATTTAAAAGGAAGGAAGAAAGAATTTTAATGAAGGGTTAGTTAGACATATCCAACATTCTGCTTAGCCTTGGAGGCAGGGTTTTCAGTGTTTAAGTTATTAAAAATTAAAACTTCACTTCAAATACATACAATTGCTACCAAAGCATATTACTTTTATAATAAGGTGTTTTACAAAGCAGTTTCAGAGTGCAGATGCATGAGTGCATTAAGTCATTATGCACAGGGTAAACTTCCACCCTCCCCTCAATTCCATATTTTCATGAATAATTTGTTCTTGCCTTTTATTTGCCCAGAACCTCAGAAATATCCCAGTGAGAGAAAAAAAATTAACAGGACAGTGTCAGGGAAAGGATATAGCTGGAAATACTAACAAAGGCACACACAGGCTGTGAAATAGCATTTCAGCAGATTTTACATACAGTTTTAGCTGGGGTTCAGGTGAAAAACTGTTTTGCCATCTGCAGCTGGAGAACTAGAATACAAGTTTTGTCTCTCCAAAACTTACACAGACCTGTCAGAACTAATCCCAGCGTCACTACTAAGGATAATTTGCTAATGATTTAAATATATATACTTTTTTATCAGTACAAAATTACATATGAGTGTTTATCCTTCATCTTTTTTGTTGGAGCAACAGGTCTCATACCTACATACTCTGCATCCATAGAGGATCCTCAGGAAGAAATGTCGGGGTGCGGTTGGGCCTCAGGATGTGGGCCTGAACGCCTCTTGCCAGGAACAAACATCCCAAGAGAGGTAAGGGTGCCGTCATGAGGTGTTTGGACTAGAGAGAATGGCCTCACCTTGTGCCAGGGGTTGTTTAGGTTGGAAATGAGGAGACAGACATTTCTTCTCAGAAAGAGTAGTCAGGCCTTGGAATGGGTTGCCCAGGGAGGTGGGCAACCTTAAGTGTGGGAGACAGAGGCATTTGTCCCACCTCTTTTCAGTGGCTTTTGGGGACAGAACAAGGGGCAATGGCCACAAAATGGAGCACAGAAAGTTCCGCACCAACATGTGAAAGAACTTCTTCATGGTGAGGGTGAAGGAGCACTGGAACAAGCTGACCAGGGAGGCTGTGGGGTCTCCTTTTCTGGAAATATTCATGGCCTGTCTGGACGCCTACCTGGGCAACCTGCTCTAGGGAACCTGCTTTGGCAGGGGGGTTGGACCTGATGATCTCTTAAGGTCCTTTCCAACCCCTACAGTTCTGTGATTCTGTGATTCTGTGGTGGAGTCACCATCCCTAGGGGTGTTCAAGGAAAGGTTGGATGTAGTGCTTAGGGACATGGTTTAGTAGGTGACATTGGTGGTAGGGTGATAGTTGGATCAGATGATCTTGAAGGTATTTTCCAACCTTAATTTTTCTATGATTCAATGATTTTTTTTTTTTTTTTTTTTTTTTTCCCAGTATGCAACAAAGCTATCCTCAAACCCTAGTAAATAAATTCATCAATATTCTGGCATATTCATCAATATTTTGGCAATGAAATGATGAATGAACCAAGAGCAGTAGCTCTATAACTCATGGAAAGTTTTTTTAAACACAGTACACATTAGCATAAGTCCAAGGCATTTGATTAAAACTCCAGGGTGTATCATGCCTCTGAGGCGTGATGAGCCATCTTTGAGGAGTAGGCAGATTCACACTAGCTGAAGAACGCTGCTCTTTGTGAATCGACGCAGTCTGTACTAACAGGGGAGACCAGGAGCACGTCATCCATCACTTCAAACTGCCGCAGCTCCAGATGGCCCCTTGTTCCAGGAAGTCATATCCTTTACTCTTTGTCCCCCACTAAGCTGGGGGACATACCCACTTGCTGAAATATATAATATACCTGCTGAAAGAAGCCATGTTGCAGGTTTGGCTAAAGAAGTTCTTCAGGCCTTACCCTACCTCATGTCTCTCCACCATGCTCCCAGTGAACCTCCTGAAAGTGTATTGGAGACTCGTGTATTAAACTAGATATCAACTTCAGTGTTGGATGCCACAGTCTCCCAAAGGCTTCTTGTTGCTCTTTTTACATTAGACCTCTCATGAGGATGAATTTCTTCCTTTTGATACAACAGAGCAAGCAGGACCAATTGCTGACCCACAGAGGATGGCAGAAAGACAGGGCCTCTGCAAAACCAAAGTGACTTGTGCCAGCTTGGTGTTTTCCCACACGACACTGTGTGATGGCTGCTCATTCATCGTTAGTATGCTTTGCTGAAGGTTGGAGTCAGTAGCAGGGTAAATAACTTTTATTAATTTTATTTATACTCTAACAATTCTTAAACACATGCTACAGTTTACAGAAGCCTCAGAATGTTTGTATGGAGCCACTGACCCTAACAGCTATTGCAAAATAAACAGTTGGTCAACATAATCTCCCACGCAAACACCTTCTGGGACAAAGATTAAGCTTTAGTGCTTCAGCTCAATATTTCAGAGCCAGAAAAAGTTTACTAAACTGTCATTATTTGCTCAACTTACTATTGAAGACTGGCCCTCAATCTTTCTAATTCACTAATTCACTATACTGTAATATTTTAATGCAAGATATTATTTTGCATTGTTGGTTTCTGCCTCGGAAGAGTACAGCCAAGTAAGGGTTTATTACATATATCAGCTCATACTTTTCATGATTTGGATGTACTGACTCAGAATTCTCTGGCTGGCCTTGTGACACTATCAAAACTGAGCACTACTATTCAATTCACAGCTTAAAAATGTACATAAAGCTCATTAAGAATGATGTGATCCTAAGACCACATAAACACGATCCTTAGATCCTAACAGAGAAAAATGAAAAACCAACTGATTACCACCCACAGCTGCAAATCAGGTACAATCAGTGATAAGTGAATTTGAAAACTGAGGCCATGTGTTTTTTGTGAAAAGTTCATTAAACTTAAGTTTTCCTGAGAAAAAGACTGAAGCCAGACAGTGTAAAGGTATGTTGCTGGCCACCATGATTTGATTTACAATTAACATGGTTAAGTGCTGTTGAGCAGGAGCTAACAGATTACCCGTGTAGCATTGGCTCTTTGGCACACCAGTTCCTCACCTGTTCCTACCAGAGATTGGTCAGTAGCTTTCCACTCCCATTTCAGTTCTAAGCTGTGTTTTCAATTTAAATTCAGTAAGTCATTTTCTGCTGCAGCACTTGAGATCCCTTTGTGGATAGAATAATAGAATCATTAAGGTTAGAAAAGACCTCCAAGATCAACTGGTCTGACTATCATCCTTTTACCAATGTCACCATTCAACCATGTCCCTAAGCACCACGTCCAACCTTTCCTTGAACCCTCAAGGATTGGGATTCCACCTCTCGGGGCAGCCCATCCCAATGCCTGACTGCTCTTTCTGAGAAGAAATTTCTCCTAATTTCCAACCTAAACCTCCCCTGGTGTGACTTGAGGCCACGGCTTTCAATCCCTACACCTGGCTCCTTGATGCTCAGTAGAGTTACTAGGTAGCCTGATTTTTGTGCAGTTCCGAAGCATTTTGGTATTGTAATAGCAGCAACAGAGTTCTTAAGGAGAATTTACGAGCACTCCTCCACCCGCATCACCAACAGGGAGCTGCAGAATGAACACAGAGACGCAGACACACACATAGACATACACAGACACACACACACAGACACACCACACACACACACACACAGACACACAGACACACCACACACACACACACACACAGACACACACAGACACACAGACACACACACACACAGACACCACACACACACACAGACACACACACACACACAGACACAGACACACAGACACCACACACAGACACCACACACACACAGACACACACACACGTCGTGCGTGTGTGCGCCCCACGCCAAGTCCCGCCCGACATTGCGGTTCCAACAGCCCCTCAGCCCCGTCGCCATGGCCGGCCGGCCCCAAGGCCCCTCGGCGGGGCGGTACCGGCCATAACCGCCCGCCCCTCCCCGGCGGGCCGGGCCTGCGCCTGACAGAAAGGCGGTGGCAGGAGGGGGGAGGACGGGGACGGGGCGGGACGGGACGGGCTGGCGGCAGCGGCGGCTCCTCCTTGGTGCGCGGAGCGGAGGCCGCCGGGCGGGCGGGGGAACGGGGAGCAGCCGGCACAGCAGAGGCGCAGCTGCGGCTGACGGGGATGGCGGTGCTGGCTCTGGCCCTGGAGGGACTCGCCATCTTCGGGCTCGTCCTGTTCGTCGTGCTCTGGCTCATGCACTTCATGTCCATCATCTACACGTAAGCGAGGGGTTCCGGGGGGGGGGTGGGGGAGAGGACGGGCCCGGAGCTCAGCCCGCAGCTCAACCCCCAGCTCAACCCGCAGCTCCCAACACCCCGCTTCGGGCTGGAAAAATTATAGAAATGATAATATTAAAAAAAAATAATAATCGTTGGTGTTGAGGCCCGGCGACCTTGCGCCGCCGCCTGGCTCTCGGGGTGCCGGGGGGTACGGCGTGAGGAGGCCCCCTCCTCCCGTTTTTGGATTTATTTATTTCATTTTTATTTTTGGTAAAGTGGTGGTTTGATGAATGATGGCGGTGTGTGGGTATGCGCAGGTCCCCCGGCCGGTGAGTTGCGGGGTGCTCGGGGGCTGGCAAACAAAGCAGATTTATTCAGCCCTGTCAGCTTGGCAGAGCGATCCTCCATATGGGAAGGGGCTGGGAAGGCGCCTCTCCCCCTGAAAGACCTCGTTCTGCCTCTCCCTGAAATGAAAGGCCGCTGTTGCATCACCGCAGGCATTAGAGAATATATAAATTTGTTCTGTTTGTGCCCGGGTAGCTTCCTTTCGTGCTGCTCCCCGCGTGTGGTAGGTATCCCTGACAAACCCCTGCCCTCGCTGAAGACAAAGCTCCTCTTGCGCTCATGGATGCTGGAGGTTTGTTTCTGCTGTCCTTGGTCATGGTTGCCGTGTTCCTTTTTCCATGCAAAATCACTTAAAATCTCTACTAATTTTTCTGTCTTGTCGCTTGGCTGCATTTAGGTCTTATGTTTATTTAAATGAATTAACTCCTGTCTTGAAGGCTAGCTGTATGGTTTGTTTTGGGTAGAAATGACAGTATTCTGGTATTGGTGAGCTGCAGGGGTGCCCTGTGTGGGAACAGGCAGTGAACTGAACTGCTATAAGCACAGCTGATTCTGGACAGCTCTGAGCCAGATGAAAACAGCCCCTTGCGTGCCAAAACTTCAGCCTCTTGTGTGAGAGTGTGTGGCGGTCCTGCTGCTGCCCATAAATAATTAAGGAAGAGTGGCAGCTGCGAGGGGCGGGAGACCCACGCAGAGACATGGGAGAAGACGTGCGAGAGGATAAACAGGAGGTTTGTTGCGAGAGAGGAGCCAGGGGACCGACCATACAGAAGGGGGATGTTACTGGCAGCCCTCGCCACAGGACCCAGGTGTGAAGGGATGGACAGGGTGGGCAGTGGTGCACATGGGTGGGTGACACCCGAGCAGGGTGGGCAGGGGACACCTGAGAGACAGAAGCCCACAAAACCCGCGGTGGGGCAGGGATGCTGCCAGAGGGAGTGTAACACATGGGTGAGTCACGGCAGAGCAGGTGCACCTGCTGGAGCAGGGAACAGTTAAGGAGGAAGGAAAATGAGCAAGAAGCGAGGAGTGGCAGAAGGTGACTATGCACTGACCATGGCCTCCTGTGTCGCCTGGCTGAGTGGGTCAGGAGGGACTGAGCGTAAGGTGCTGGGAAGCACAAGGAGCCCAGGTGAGGAGGAAAGGTCTTTGCCTGAAAATGAGTTTGGGTAAAGGAAACAAAAGGCACTTCTCTAGAAGTTTGATGGTCTACTTTCTTTCCTCAACACCCAAAACAGTGATTAATTTTCCATTAACTGGCAATAACTCAAGGTGAATAGAATTCCCCAGGCTGAAACTGCTTTTCCTCTTCCAGTAGCTGGTGGCAGTGGCCAGACCTGACGTGGCCTGGCCCTAGAGTAAGTGCCATGGCAGTGAAACTTGGACAGAGCTGTGGGTTTTGTAACTGGGAATTTGTGGTGTTCCTGTTGCCTGTGTGTGCCACCCCTGCTTGGTACACAAGGTGATAACAGGTTGGGAACTTGCCAGCTGGGCGGGTGATTGCCGTGGGCTGTGACATCCTTGGAGAAAGGCCTGCTCCAGCAGGGCTCCGCAGGGACTGGCCCCGCAGATCTGGCTGTCTCTGCAGGAGAAAGGCCAGCAACAGGGCTCTTTAATGCAGGAGGATGTCCCTGGACTACAGCTGAGCAGCTGGTAGCTGAAGTGACCAGATGGCAAGCTGTGGTGGAGGGCCCCAGCTATATGGAAACAGGACTGCTGCACCCAGTGTGACCACTCAGCTGCCCTTCACTGGAGGTGAAATTAAAGAAATGCTGGGTGCCTACAGCAACCACTGCAGAGAGATGTCCTTGTGGTGGTGCTGGGGAGCTGGAGCAGCAGACATGGATACAGCTGCTGCTGTGCTCTTACAAGGAAGGGACCCTAAAAAGGTGTTTGCCACTGGTGATGTGGCCTGAAAGCTCTGGTGATCAAATACCATTACTAATACCTCTCATTGTGTGGAGGCTGTTTTGTCCTGGACAGTGGGTACAGCATGCTGCACCCTTCCCTAGACCTCTGAGGTGTGAAGGGTCTTTGCTTACACGTGGAAACTCCTCTCAATCCCAGGGAGAGGATGTAGCATCGGAGCAGAATTATCTCATGTTTACCACGTATGGAAAACTAATTAAACTGTACCCGCTACAGAAAGCGAGGAAGGAAGATAAAAGTAATTACTCTTCCCATTTTCTCTTTGCGTGGATGATATCGTTGGTTTAACACTTGTTAAAGCAATAGGGGTAGGGCTGCTTGTTCTCAGCCTGTACTGCATCCAGCGGTGCTTGGCTGGTGGGTTGGAAGGGCTGATCTGTGCTACTGGAATGATAATGTTAAAAC
Organism: Oxyura jamaicensis; assembly: GCF_011077185.1. Taxonomy (NCBI): domain Eukaryota; kingdom Metazoa; phylum Chordata; class Aves; order Anseriformes; family Anatidae; genus Oxyura; species Oxyura jamaicensis. The sequence continues at coordinate 74,369,962 of NC_048926.1, read as the reverse complement.
TATTCAGCAGAGCTTTTGTGGCCAAGGCAATCTTCATGCTGTGGTTCCTCTTCAGCATTTTAGATGCTTGATTTAAAAGGTAATACACTAAGAAGATGTGTGAATTAATTAGATAAATGGGATTATACATCTGTTAAAGTAATATTTTCTTGTTTTTAATTGCTTCCAGCAGTTGCCAAGGTTAATGTCATAACAGCATTTCAGTTGTGCTGGTTTGCATTTCAGTTGCTTTAAAAAGATGTAGTTTTTGGATATCTAGGGTGGCATACAAGATTTCAGTTGAGGAAGAATGTCTGTCCATTGTCTGCTCTCCCATGAAAGCACTTGCTGCATGGGATACAAATCATGTACAATTGTCAGTTTGGTTCCTGACAGCATCTTCCCCTACCACCTTTTCCCACTGTGAATGTTTTAATGTATAAAAAGTGCAGCAGGTTTGGTGGATTTCATGTTCCTTCAAAATAAGCAGGTGGGCTAGAACAGTGAAATTCAGACAGTCCCACTATTAAATCAAAAGGTGATCTCTGTAAATTGTCTCAAGTATGTGATTATGAAACCAGTACATACTTGGTGCTCTCTGTGTAGCACTGATTCAGTGGAGTAAATGAAATGAACACAGGCCAAATGGCAGTTTTTTATTGCTAGTAATTAGGTAAGGGGCAGTTTGCATGTATTTGCTCTGTGTAATAAGGCCGTGATGACTGACCTGTTTGAGATTCTATCCTTCATGCCCAGCTTGGGTCCTTGGGCAAGACCCTTGTGTGCGTATAGCTTCTTGAACTGGGGTTGAGACACTGACTGATCCAGCAGGAGTTCAGTTCTGGAGGTTACTGGGTATGCCAATTCTGAAACCTTCTGAAGCTGTGTGGACAGCTAAAACAGACTTTCAGAACTAAAATCAAACCTATACCTATGTCTGAAATGGAAGGAGTGTGTATGATGTGCAGTAAGGAAAAAGGGTCTTACAGTATTGGCTGAAATGTTATTCAGGAGACCAAGGAGTAAATCTTAATTTATTTCAAGGCTGCTAAAATATCAATGTTAAGTTAATTATGCCTAACTACGATTCTGAAGATGTTTAAACAGTGGAACAGAAATTGTCTTAAATCAAGGGGAAAAAAAAGCAAAAACCAAAAAACTAAAGCTGCTTTCTCAGGGTTTATGGCACTCTTAACACATCCTGTATTTCTGAATAACTGACTGGCAAATTCTGTGACAGCGGGTTTGCTGCTTTGACAGTATTTCAAAATAGATGGTTCTAGTTTTAATAATAATAGTTTTCTGAACTTTGTGTCACTTCTAAAATAAGACCGGCAAACAAAGTCTGCAGAAGCTAGAAAAAGCCTTACTTAAGAATAACCCTATCTGTTTCCCTACTATGTCTTCCGGCTTTAGTCTAGAAACGAAAGAAAGCTTATGTTTTACAGTTCCCTGAATAACTTGACTTGATTATTTCAACTTGTATGCCACACGGAAGTGTGTATTTTGGGGACCAAAGAGAGGATAGGACATCTTCTAAGATGTTTTGTAATTGGTGAACTGCATTGAACTCTGCCAGTGCGAGTTCACAAAATCTCTTAACCTGCTTCCGGCTTTGTTTTCCTGGTCCACAAAATTGGACTCACGGAGTCGTGTTCCAGCCCTGAGTCTCCATTGTTTTTGTACCCATTGTCAGCAGCACCTCATTTGAATTACTTTTTTTTTTTTTTTTTTTTTCCCCCAAGGGATCCATAGTCAGTTTGTGCATAAGTTCTTCACTGTGCTGGTGTGCCAGGTATAAGTGGGAAGGACCGTACCATATCATTTACTTGATAACTGCATTGCTGTTTTTAGCTTTTAATTATAGTTAAAATGTCTATATGCTAAACAGTAGTCAATGATAAAAAAAACAAATTTTGTATCCACGCAGTATTTAGGTATGATTAGGCAAGCTATTCCTTGTCTGATTGAAACCCAAGATTTCCAGAAACATAAATCTAGTAAAGCTCCTAAATCTAACTAAAAACATATCTAATACCCCTAGTTTGAATCATATGCATCCAAGGATGAAATTCAGTTTTCAAAGGTACAGAAAAATCAAGTTTTCTTCTAAACAAACACCAGCTCCCTTCTCCTCCAGCAGAGCTGGCGTTTGATTTCTGCTTTTTATGAAGTCACGTTGATCTTTGGGTTAATAATATGTTACTGTAGAGCAACTGTGACCTTTCCTTCTTAAAACAACAATTCTGTTGTCCTTATCTTATTGTCTTGTCCCCCTGTATTTCTATTTATCCCTCCCTTGCTGCTCAGTCGATGATTTGTGTCCAGTCCTACCCTGCTGTGCAATGACATTCTTCTGACCTTTTTGCTTGTTGGCATGGTGGCTCCTTCCTTTGGGCTGTCTTGGTTTTTCCACCATCACTGTCAGTGTCTGGCAATGGATTGACCAAAGGAGGTGGATAAGCAGTAGTAATTCCCTTCGCTGTGACAGGGATGTGTTTTTTTTTTTTTTTTTTTTGCTTTGTGGCACTGCTTCAGAGGCAGTCCTCAGACAGAAGCTATGAGGGGAGGAAGCGTGCTATCAAGTACTGCCAGGCATAAGCGAGCTAACATTTGGATAAACTTTCCTGGAGATAATGCAAATACCTGTCTCTGAGATGAGAGGTACCCTTCCTTCTTGTTGGTAATCAAACAGAAAACTGAGAAATGTGTGCTGGAGCTCCTCCAGGAAATGACTAGAAGATTTCTAGCACATGCAGAATTCTCTGTCTGTTCTTGGGTTTGTTTTTCTGCACTACTCAGATGAATCTTTATTGAACTTGAACCATTTAGGTTGAAATTTTCCATGCAGGTGAATAGTTTTTCCTGTTACATAGCTGATGACAAACAAACCTGATCTAAAACATTGGTAACTGTAATAGTAGATTGTCATCTGTTGTCTCATGTGCATGGAACAGAGAATGGAGCAAGCTCATGATTGCCATTAGTAATCTTTCTGCAAAAATGCAGAGGGTTAAAAGCAAGTAAAAACAGAACTTGCGTGTTTGACCACAATGAGGGACACTAGAGAATTACAAGAAGTTGAACAGTTATCTGAAACTTCTGTTTGATCTTGGGTGACACTTCTATCTTCCTACTCTCTCTGCACAACCCTCTCCCCTAGTCTGTGCATGGAGGTCAGACCCTGCTTTCTGCAGGAACCTTGAGGTACTTGCTGCAAGTGCTGCGTCCTTCAAGCTTGTTGGATTGCTCTTACCTGGCGAGTGAATGACAGCAATGCAAAGATGTGAAGTAGAACCTCTTGTGAGGAACAGGAAAACCAAAGAGTATGGGTGGAACTGATGGTCAATTTTTTTAACATGGAGTAGGAAAGTGGCACTTCAGGCTGGAAACGCCTGTTGAAGGCTCTCTGCTCCAACCCCTGGCGCAAAGCAGGGCCAACTTAGAGCAATTTGCTCCAGACTCAGTGCACAGACAGGGACAACAACAGCTTGTGCTTGGAAGCCTCCAAAGGTATTCAGAAACTGAGAGGCACAAAATCATCTGGGGCAACAGTGTTCGAAACCTTCAGTGAAGACTTGGATGATGGGAGATGTCAGTGAACGGCAGGGTGTTGTGCTACTGTTCAGAGGGACCTGGGCAGGCTGGAGAAATGGCCCAAGAGGAACCTCCAGAAACTCCATCGAGGCATATGGCAAGGAATAGCTCCATGCATTAGCACTGGTTGGGAGCCAGCTGTCCAGGAAGCAGCACTGCAGGGAAGGACCTGGGGGTGCTGGTGAACAACACATGGCCCTTGAAGCAGCAGCATTACCTGTGGCAGCACAAAAAGTCGACAGCATTCTGGGCTGTGATACAGGTCCATGTTACCTAGGGACTGATTGGAATGGAGGTAGTGTGGAGGACGTAAGTTGTACATGTTGCTAATTTTAAAAAACTTTAAACTTACCTGACACTTCATAGTCACCAGGCTTAATTTTAGGTAATCTGTAGGGAAAGAGACCTGGAGAAGGCAAGAGTTAATTTTTGAGTTATGGATATTAAGGTTGTGGTTGAGCGAGTGGTTCTAGACTAAAAGGAAGGAAAGCAAAACAGCACAGAACCAGAAATCTCAGAGCGGTAAAAATGTAGGAGAAAAACCATGATGTTGTAGGCAGTTAGAAAGTTGACTTTTTTTTTTTTTTTTTTTTTAATGTTGTGAGTCAGGAGGATAAGGTACAGGTAATAAACTTCGAGGGAGCAGCATAATATTGGAGGCTCTTAACATGAATGGTTTGGTAGAATCCAAAGCCAAAATTAAAGACTATCTAAGGTAGGCTTAAAGGAGAGCAAGTGTGGCAAACATGTGGATGATACCCTCATTATGTTGTGAAAGAGGAATGGTGGTGGTGCAACAAACGTGACAAGTGCACTGTTAGAACCAACTATGTCTGCTTGGTGTATGGTTTGTGTGGAAAGGAAAGATGGAAGGCTGCAAAATGTGGAGTATGTAAGGCATAAAACTAGGTTAAAGGAAGCAAAATGGATTGTGTTACTGGTATAAGTGGAGATCTTTGAGGCAAAGAAGCATCCAGCCTTGCATGCCAGCTGCAGAGGAAGCACTGGGATGAGGAAGAATATATTTTGCGTGCCGGCTACCATAAGGTTATCAAGATTTCAGAAAAGTGGAAAGAAGCTGAGACTGTATGTAAACCAAAGGTTGTCATGAAGATGTAACTTGATTAAGCTGGGTGTGTAGAGTTGTGTAGGTAGAAGGTGGTAGATGGTAATGACAAGTGACTTTAAGAGTGAATTTGTGGAATTTGTCAGAACTCTTGTGTGGCATGCAAAGTATGTAACTAGTTTTTCTAGTTTGCTAAAGCACTTCTAAAGTCAAAAAAGTTGTGTTAAAAATAGTCAAATTCACTGGGATTGTAATTTTTTTCTTATAATTGAAGGAAGTTCTGTGATTTTGATACACCTAACATTGGTCTTGCATTTTACTTAAGACTATGGTTTAGAAAAATAATTAATGTACTTTAAATATTTTGCAATAGATCAAAAAAGCCTTTAATTTTTGCTTGTTGCAAGGTAAATAGTTTGCGTTTTCTTAAATACGTTACTTATAGTTGATAAAGATCGAGGCTAGATTATACCTTCTCATTCTTGGCTTGAGCTAATTCATACCTTGAGTCAAATTACTGAGGCAGTAGCATGCATAAAACAAGTCTTATGGTGTCTTCTGGGCAAGTAAGGTAAAACATGTTTACAAACGTAGACAAATGCAGAAAGCCGCAGTGAAGTATTGTACTAAGCAAAAGACTTAGACTATCTTGGCAGTGCTGCTTGTAACTTTTTTTTTGCTTTGAAACTGTATTCCTTGAAGCAGTTTGACTATTTCACAGGTGCTCCTATGAACTTTTTAAAAATTTAATTAAAACAGCCACATAACAAACAACACATCTCTGTTGCCAGTTGATGCTGGTAGTTGCTTTGCTCTATTTTAGCCCATTGACCGTTCCCCTGTTCAGAAATACCTCTTGGAAAACCAAAGTCTCTCTTTTTTTTGTTATTTTTTTTTTTAACCCCTTGGTAAGGTTTCTCAGCTCTGTCAGCAGTATAGTCCATGGACAAGGAACCTGTTTAGGTGAAGAAATATCAATTTTCATGTTTGCAAGTATCCTATTTTTAAGTGCTAGTTCTGGGATGTTGTTTCATTCTGTCTGTATAATAAGGAATTCTCAGGTGATTGTTGCTATGGTTCGATAATGATAGTGTGCTACCCTTCATTTTGAAGAAATATTTCTCTGGCCATATGCATACCTTGCCCGAAGCAAAATTAAGATGCTGAAAATTAGATTTTAGTCAACATGCAGAGCTATTTTTGAGGAGGTGTCTTAAGCGCTTTCTGACGAAATCATTTTTTTAAAATCCTAAACATATTTTTCTTGCAGACTTTGCTGGAGTAAGACTCAGAAATAAAGCAGAAAGCTTTCAGACTTGTCTCCTTCATGAGAGTACGCATGGGGAAGTGAGAAATTCTTCTGCCCATGTTCATCCTCACAGACGCATGTGTTGAGCTGGGGGGATGGAGGAAGCAGACAGGATTTTCAGGCTGCAGGAGTCTTTTGCTGGCTTCTCACATGCCTGACTCGACAGAATGAGGTGGTACAGCTGGTGGCTGAGATGCTGTGGTGAGGGCTTTACCCACCAACCTTTTGAAATACTAGTGAGGTGTTTCAAAATGAAGACACTCCATGTCCCCTTTCAAACATTTTTAAAGGGGAGGTGAAATGCACATTTCACAATAGCATTTCCAGGCAGACTGTTTTACGTAGATCACGTAGCAGTGAAGGAAGGATTTTTTTGGGGGGGGTCTGTTGTGTGTATGTTTTTGTGGCTTTTTTGTACAGAAGACAGATTAAATTTACCAAGGTAGTTTTTCTGGTTTCCATCTACAGAGCGAGTGGGGGGATTACTTTTCTGAAGCCTTTAATATTGTGTTGAATATAGAAATTACTCTAATGTTTTCTTTGGAAGGTTTTCATAATTGCTTTCTTTATTGGAAAGTCTTGAAGGTCCCTTAAGACACTTGCAGAGAGAGCACTGACAGTCCTGTAGGCCAGACAAGGTGTGTAGCTTTTTTATTATCTCAGTTGATACAAGGAGGGACCAGGACTGTGTGTTCAGACTTGAGTACATTGGTGTTTGGGTGAGGTTTCTGCTTCTGTTTTGTACTCTGCAAATGAGTTAATTTAAAAGAGACTGTAACTCACTAAAATAAGGAAAAAAAGTATTGACATGGTATGTCTTTTATTTATTCATGTCATCTCTGGCTAGTTATTACTACAATTCTGTTACTTGCAGTTAACTGTTTTGGAAGTTTTAGGGGGGAGGAAGATGGAAAATGTTGATGAGTGGCACAACAGGAGCAGTAAGGAGCAATGTGGCTGTAGGAAGCACATTATTTAATGTTTAGAAAACAATGTTGTCATTTAAATTTGTCCCTTATGAAATTAATTGTGATGCGGTATTTTCTCCCTACAGAATTGCAAAATAAGTCAGAAAGGTGAATTGAATTATTTCACGGTGCAAATCTTATAAAGCTTTGTTTAAAATTTTCATACTTCGCTTTGGGGACTTGATTCTGTGCTAAGCCCTTACTGCTGTGAGTGTTTTATCTGTCCCAGAGCTGTTGCCATCCACTGGTGGTGCCCTCATAAATAAAACACTGGATGCAGTTCTCTGAAGCTGCCTAACACTTGTTGCAAGGAGTCTGTATCAAAAAGCACTTCTATTTCTGTGCCTCTCTGGTTCTTAATTTGCTGCCCAAAGGGATAATCTAAATCCCCTCCTACCCCTACACTTTTCTAAACATTTCTGCCATTCTAATCTGCCTCTAGCAGGCATGTGGCCACATGGTGACTCAGATCAGCAACTGACTCTTTTCTGTGGGATAGTTCTTAGTTTGATCAGCTGGCTGATCCAATTTATCCTGTGGCCCTGACTGCTTTATAACCACCAGTCTGCTGAGGGTGTGGGAAAGCAGAAACAGGGCATGAGTTGCTATTTTGATGGCAGCCTGCAGGTAGGCTTCAAGGAGAGCTGTGTTCATTTTAGTGCTTGCTATGATCTAGTAATACTGCAGTGTAGACAATGCGCAGTGCTTTTGTTAAGCACATGTCGGTTCAGCTTGGCAAATTGTGCACGACCTAGGATTTGGACGGTAAAAGGGTTCCCTTTATGTTTAACTGCAACCTATTGTATGGGAGCCTGATTGTTTCCCTTTTATCTTGTGGGCGTGGGGATAAGAGAGGGGAGTAGGGAAGGAATTTCTAGATTAAAAAAAGGGGGTATTTGCTAGAGGGTTTCAGTTGAGATCTAAAGTGTTTGCTCTTATTTCCAAAAGATAAGTTGCTTTTTTTTTTTTTTTCTCCTGCATTAGCTTTTTTCAAACATGGAGCTAAAAAAAATAAAATCCCAAACCCCACCTTTGAAAAGAGTGCACCACCTTACGGATTGCCTTTGCTAAATGTGACTTTTGTGATAACATCTTAAGCTGTTCAGAAAGTGCTTCTCAGGGAGTTTCAGCTGTGTATGAAGGCTTGAAGTTAAAAATGCTAAATTGCATTAGGTAAGATTTTTATTGTTCTGCATTGTATGGTTGTACTTGTCTTTACCACCCGCTAATTGAGCTCCTGATTCCCAGAACTGGAAGAGCAAATTAATGTTTGTGTTCTGAAAGCATGTACCTCCTGAAAAAGTGTAATTATCACAGCCCAGGTTATACCTCATTCCATTCCTCTTTGAGACTTTTAATTCTGCTTTTTTTGTGAGTGTGTATGGAAAGCCTTTTCACTCTCACTGTTTTGGGGCTTGTTTCAAGTTTTTTAAACCATTGCCTTTCACTGCACCTCCCCATCACGATTTCAGTGTACTAATCCTAAGGGACTTCTCCCATTTCTGAGCACTCTGTCAAGTGTGTGCTTTTTGTCATGGTAACAGTCACACCAGATGTGACGTTGGGGTTTCCTCTCGGAAGTCTTGTTCCCCCTCTTCCCGGCAGCACGCCTCTGCACCTCCCTCTCGCTGGGCCTGGCACTTCTGTAGCTGGGACCAGTACATGTGCAGGATGGCTGGCCATGTGTCCTTGTGCCCTCTGCCTGGGGCATGAGGCTGGGGACTCCCCAGGATGACCCTGTGTTCCCTCCGTGAGGGGGACATCATCCAGGCAGGGGTGTGCGAGCTGCTGCCACCTCACTTCTCTGAGGCCAAGTCTCTTCCTTGCAGCCGTGTGAGGAAGAAGAGTGGCATGCCCTGTGTGTGTCTTGTGAGTGGCAGCGGCGTTTTCTACTAGCAGCTGATACCGGTTAGCCCTTTTTGGTGGGCAAGTAAGGACAGGGAACAAGCTGCAAGGGAAAGGATACTGCAAAGGACAACAACTGTGACAGCCAGCTATGGAGGAGTTTTCAGGGGACTGACCCTCATCCCTGTGCATGCTTCCAGATAAGGGGTTATGCTCCTGATGGCATGGGTCCTGCTCTGGCCCTGAGGCACTACATGCCTTGCATGGGCAGCTCAGTCCTTGTGAAAGCCTGCTTAAGCCAGGGGGAAGGAGACCATGTTCCTCCTCTTCTGCAATCCTGGCAGTGTGTTCACAGCCGCCTTTCCAAACGTGCTCTGGAGCTTATTGTGTCCTTCCCTAAGGCACTCCAACATTAATTTGGCAGAAAACAGTCTGTGTTCCCCCCCCACACACACACTTCAGGTTTAATTTTCTGTTGAAGTGAGTCGAAGCAGCTCACAGCAGGGTTGCACGGGCATCAGTGCTGGCACAATGTCTCATTTGGCTGGTGTTGACAGAAGCGAGGGAGAGAAGGAACACCAGGGGAACCTTCTCTTTGCTGTTAGTGAAGCTGCATGGTCATCTTGTCCATCCTTTCAGTGTGTATGCTTGCTAAATTACATTGACAAAATGCTGACATTATGAATGGAATACCAGTTTTGTGGTGGTTTAAGTACCTCAGCAGGGTCACTGTGGGATCAGACAAGTGTCAGCACTGCCATAAGAAGCTCAGCACAGCCCAGAGAAGAGGGAGAAGGAGGAGAGAGGGAGTGCCTTCTAAGCAGTAGCCTACACCTAAACTGGTTCAGCTATTTTATGAAACTGCATTCTAGGGGAGGAAGGTTGGAAAGAGATACAGGTGTTGAGTTCTTGCTTAAAGAATGATTCTGTCGCTTGTTGGGAGTGGCCACAGGTGATGTCTTCTGCTTACAGATCTGTTTTGCAGTTTTCAAATCCTTCTGCAGTTGAGGGAGGACCCTAAAAAAGAACAGTTTATTAGACCTCCAAGTGCACAGTAGTATGCCCATATTCTTAAATATGGTGAACTCCTGTTTTTTACCTTTTTGCTTCCAAAAGAAGAGGAACCGTCTCCCTTTTATTTCTCATGCTCTGAGCCCGGATCTGGTATTCCATAGCAGATCCTGCTCTCCACAAATCCTTGTGTGAAATGATTAAGCTAAGATGGAAACTGACCAGAGGGTGTGTTTGTGTGAATTCAGAATTACAAGCAGGGAAAGCAGCCTCTTCCAAAAGTAATGAACTGTTAGGCTATCTCAGTTGCCTGTGCAACCACAGCCTCCAAGGGATGTCTTCAGCCCTTCCCAGGCATTGTTAGTGCTGGCTTGTAGCATTGCAGGATCTGCTGCCAATCTGTAGTGAATAATCATGTTTTTGCACCAGATGAGTGAATTGTTAAAGTAGCTGAGGGAAGGCTGAAAGAAATGAATAAAGAGGTTCTTTTAATTGATTTTAATAGCCATAGAGACCCAGCAGTCCCTGCTAGCAAGCGTTTTGCATTTGCTAGAGTATTCCCCTTGCCTTAACAGAGTGGAAGAAAAGGTTTGGTTTAGCTTGATACACGTTAGCAAGGATTCATCATGTAGTGTTCTGGGCAGTGATAACTCAGTAGCCTGGATTCTGCCTTTCAAAGCACTTGTACATCCAAGAGAGCAAAGCTAGGTTACTGTTGCTTCTGTGGGTTAATTATCATGGGAAGGAACCAAGTTTCTGCAAGTTTTTCAGATGCTCCTTAGATAATATAGGATAGAATCACAGAACTGTAGGCTGGTTTGGGTTGGAAGGGACCTTAAGGACCACCCAGTTCCACCCCCTGCCATGGGCAGGGACACCTCCCACCAGACCAGGCTGCCCAAAGCCCTCTCCAGCCTGGCCTTGGGCACCTCCTTCTCTTCTCCAGCCTGAATAACCCCAACTCCCTCAGGAAAGGTGCTTCAGCCCTCTGATCATCCTCGTGGCACTCCTCTGGACTCATACTTTTGTGTCTTTCTTGTGCTGGAGTCACAGATCTGAACGCAGGACTCCAGCTGGGATCTCAAGAGAGCTGCATGAAGGGGGACAATCCCTTCCCTTGCCCTGCTGACCATGCTGCTTTTGATGCAGCCCAGGACACAGTTGGCTTTCTGGGCTGCAAGTGTACACGGCTGGCTTATGTTGAGCTTATCATCCACTGACAACCCCAGGTCCTTCTCCTCAGGGCTGCTCTCAATCTGTTCTCCTCCCAGTCTGTATTTGTGCTTGGGATTGCCATGGTCCAGGTAAAGCACCTTGCACTTGGCCCTGTTGAATTCCATGAGGCTCGCATAGGCCCACCTCTCAGGCCTGCCCAGGTCCTTCTGGATGGCATCCCTTCCCTCCTGTGTGTCAACTGCGCCACACAGACGGTGCTACCCTACTGCACTATCCTCTGTTAAAATTCTCTGTGATGTTGTGTAGCTGGATTGATCCTGGTAATGCCACATGCCTCGTTTGCAGGTTTTCTAGGGCTTCCCTCTCTCACAGCGTGTGTAGGCTTTCCTTATGTAATTCAATCACCTGCGTAGTCCTGCATGTCAGCATAGTTTGTGCTGTGATGGCTGCCGAGGCTTGGCAGTTCTGTCACTTGCTGCTTATTCTTGGTCACAGTCCTGCCACAAGTCTTTCTTCACTTTTTTTTTCTTCTCCATTCACTCATTTCTTCCCATCCTGTTCTTAAGGATTTTGCCTTGGTATGCAAAGCTTATATGTGCATTGCTACAATCCATTTAAAATGGATTACTTTTTATTTTTTTCCCTTATATACCTCTTATTCCTCCTTTTCAAAGTTGCATTATTTGCTCTCCCTTCACACCAGACTTAACAGCAAACAAGGGCATGTTTATGTGAAAATTGGCAATGAAATAATTGTGATAGCTTTCTGAACTGTTAAAATTATTACTTTCCTTATTTTATTCTGACTGTCCCTTCTCTGTTAATTGTTCTGCAAGACTATTTCGGTTCACCTCTGCAGTGCCCAAGCTCAGAATGGTGACAGCATGAGGACATCATCTTTTGTCGTTCTGTCTTTTGGGCCAAACAATGCAGGTTCTCTCTGTGCTGTGCTTCTGCTGTCCAGCTACAAAACTAGCTTAAAGGAGCATGCTGGGGAAGCAGACGAAATAACACATGAGGATGTCACTGTCCTGTTTCAGGAAAAACTATAAAAAACTACTGGAATCTCTTAGTAGAGCTCCTTAGTAGATCACTAACTTCCCTTGATCAGGCATGTTCTTCAGGATCAAGCTTCTTAGGAACATGACCTCTTGTTTTGCCATTTAACCAGAATGAATTGTGCTCAGTGAACAACTACTCTATTCCCTTTTTTAGGCAGCATCTTGTGAATTGTAAACTGCAATATTTTTAAATATAAAATATTATTTCAGTCTGAGTACTGTGCATGTTTTTTAGAGAAAACTGCAGCATACAGTAGATAAGAGCTCATTTTGAAAAAGATATTGTAGTAATTTGCAAATGTTAATTTTCAGCAAATACGTTTTTTCTGCAGTTACTTAGATTACATATTTACTTCATTAAAATTTTATTGTGTTCTGGCCCGCTGAGATCTTAGAATTAAATTTTGCGTTAATTCACACAGGAGCGTAGAATTAAACATTCATGTTAGTGAGTTGTGGCATGGTTTTAAATTTTACTTTGTATATTTATTGCTGAAATATTAGTGATAGTTTAGATTTTTTCTCAGTTTATCCATGCTTACCAAGTCTGGTATCCAATTTTTAGGGTATTTACACTACAGTTGATAGTCATACTTTTCTTGGAGATGTTTAGCTGTTGATTCTGCTGATCAGTTTTCCCCCCTTGCTTTCACCTTGATTTAAGTTTTGCATAATTTAGTATAGTAAAAATAACATGATTCTTTTTTTTTTTTTCTATTGTTTACAGCAAGTTGTTTTTCTGTTTATCCCATTGTAATACCAGTAACTCTTCATACTATGTAGGAAGGTAGGAAAAACTCATCTCCTGTCTAGATTGCAAAAAGTGATACTTCTACTGTTCAAAATATGTACTGTTGGGAAGTTTATCTGAAATATATCAAAAGTTGAACAAGGTTGAATTTAACCCATTCTGCGCTAAAGCTCTTTGGGCATTGCCTCTGACATGTCAACTGTCAGCAGGTCTAAAAATGCTGAACAAGCCAAGTTTTGTAGCAGTTTTAACTTCCAAATTTCTTAGTGTTTACTGTATTTTGAATGGAGTTCTCTAGCGTATCTTCATTCTTTTATGGTGGTGTGTTATTTCTCTTACAGACGTCTTCACCTAAATAAGAAAGCTACAGATAAACAGCCATATAGCAAGCTTCCTGGTGTTTCACTTCTCAAGCCGTTAAAAGGTGTGGATCCTAATCTGATCAACAACTTAGAAACTTTCTTTGAACTGGATTATCCCAAAGTATGTATACTATTTACAGTCTTTCCTCTTCTGCCTTCTAAACTGGTATCAATTGTTTGTGCTAGAACTATTCAACTTGATTGTATAGTGAGTTGTTCTTCCTTCCACAGCTAATGCATAATTAGATGTTTTATGTGTACCAGACAATATTTATTGCTCTTTAAAAAAAAAAAAAAAAGCTGCTTATGAAGAAATATGACCAAGGCTTGGGAATAAGACATACTCTAGACATTAATAACAAAGAATTGCTCAATGATGAGATTATCCTATAAAAAAAACATTGAGATGCACAGTCTCCAAGCCACTTAGCCACTGCTGGAAAATAAATAGTTAATAAAAGCTTCCATTTGCTCTTAAACACTGTTTGACTTTGTAATATTAGTGATAAGTAATATAAGTGATAAGTGTCAGAGTCTGTCCTTGCTTTAAGGACCATACAGCATAAAGGAGAAATACCTGCTGCATCCTTCACTACTTGGTTTATGCTACTGTGTGTGGAAACTGTGCTAGTCCTATTACATATCAAGATTTTAAACTTAGGAGATATGAAGACTTTTTTCTCAAAACAATTTCTGATACTGTTCCTTCAGTTGTAGAAAGCCAAAGATATGGGTAAGCAGTACAATGGGTTTTTGTTGTGTATCCTATTAGGAGTGAGTTCAAAACTGTCTGGTAGGGTTTAAAAAACAAACAAAAAACCACAAAAAGCACAAAACAGAAAACACACACGCACACAAAACAAACAAACAACAACAAAACAGAACTTACTAGAAATGGGGTTTTTCTTCTGTAATGACATCCGTGGCCTTTGAAAAGTTTGAGGTATGCAGGTTTGAATCCTTTGACTCACTGAAAAGCGCAATAAAGGTTAAGTGTAGCCAAAATAAATTAAAGCACGCTTGAGGCATTCTGTATATGCTAATATTGCAAACAATGCTAAAAGGTTGCAAGAAGACCTTAAGATGTTCTGTGACTTTGAATGAGCATCTAAAGACTTGACTACAAATACAATTGTTTTTACCTGCTATGCATATTGAAATTTTGGCAGAAATCTCCCCATTCCTGTTATATCCAAATGAACCTGATTCAAATATTTATGTAGATAAGCATCTTTGTATTTCTTCTGCTTTAATCATATACCTTGTAGCTCTTCAGTCTGTTACTGCATACAAAGACTATTTACTGTGAGAAGGAATTTTTCTCTGTACAAATGTTGGCATGTCAAAGCCTTTTGTTATTTCTCATTGAATTTCTTCCGGACTATGAATATAGAAATGTCATTGCAACTGTGGATTGAAGATTAATTTTATGAGTTACCAGCAAAAATAATTGTTCCTTTGCATATTTAATTGAATCAGCAATAAAACGCTTATTTCTTCAGTTGGTAATTTTCATGACGTTCAAGATGTCAGGACCATTCTATAATAGTGGAAGGACCTGCCTGCTTAATGGGACAGGTCTTTTACCTTTTAAATTCAACTTTTTATGCTGGTAAAAATAATAGGAAACAAATATTACTGACTCTTTAGGCTAACAGGCTTTAAGCTTGCACTCTGAGACATAAATGTGCTTGTTTGGTCGTCTGTAGTGCTAGACCAAGTCTTACTAACTACCATTTAGTGGTTAATGATTTTAAGTTTCCACAGCATTCTGAATGGAGTTTTGATGGCTGTATTTTTGTGTCTCAGTATCTTTTTTTTTCTTTGAAATAATGTATTTATTGCATTTATTTTATCCAATACTGTAAAACATTACTTCTTACTCAATGAAAACATCAGAGATAGTTGTCACTGAACTCAGACAGCTCTTGAAATTCAGATTAATTTTTGATTATGTAATATAAAGTTCAGGTAGGTGTTAAAACAGTGTGAGGGAGAATGAAATAACTGTCTTGATCAGTAGTTCGAACTTCTCATCTGGCATAGCAATTGTAAATAAGATTCAACAACAAAATTGTTCTTAAGCAGAATTTTTAATTTTTGGTCTGTAAAAATGGCCACTAGGTATCTTGATCAGAGATCTAAATTTTATGCATATCATTCTTTGGATGGAGCACTATTAACTTCTTTTAATACTTCAATAATTTGACCAGGGAGAGGGGAAGGTTATGTCAAGTAAGGAGCATTCAGAGAATCTCTTACAAATATCTCCTTCAAGGCTTGTAAAGTTGTCTCAAAAAATTAAGTTCAGTGATTCTTAAAATGCCTCTTTTTCACCCCAGTGTCTGTAGTTCATGTTATAAGAATGTAGATTGACCACTGAAACAACTAGTTTTCCTTTACCTCTTGCTAGTTTTTCTGTTTTTCTGTTGATGAGGAAAATACATAGAAAGTACGATGGCAAGATGAATGTCCCTGAGCTTAGCTTTATTATGTGCTTAGGTACACATTTACTGGTCTCAAAGGATTAGCTTCTGTGCATCTACATCTTCGTTATGCATCTACAAAGTAAAGAAAAGGAAGATGGAGTTTGGTGTACAATAAAGCTTGTGTTAATATCTTACGGGGTTCTCTTAAGGGTATAAAAAGAACTCTGACTGTGTAAATTCAATTTTAAGTGTCTTCCTTGTTTTGCCATGCAAGCATTCAGAGTATTACAGGCTCTATTGGTAAAGATCAAATTCCAACACAGTTCTGACACTGCATTTGGGGAATTAACATGTGTTGACTGAAAGGCAAGATACAGGTTGCTTGGTCTGCTGTGGAAGCTAACACTTTAATGGCTTGTATTATTTCTTTAAATACTTTGTGTATGGTAATTTCATAATTTCAAACTTGGTTTTAAGATTCATATGTGAGCAAAAATAGCAGTAAAATAAAAAATGTTACCTTGTGTATGTACCAGAATGTTTTGTTTTTTGCCCAGTAAAAACTTTCCAATAACAGGAAAATGAGAATTCTTAACAACAACAGTTTATAGGGATGCAGGCTTGGGTTCTTTTCAAATGTGGGGTTGCACATTTAAAAAGTCTTATTTAGCTGTAAAACAACCCTGTTAGTTTTTTCTTCAATTCTATAGCGGTGCTCTTTATTTTTTCAATTTGGTATGCCATTAAGCTTTATTCCCTCAGCTATGCTGATATTGTGTGTGTGTTTAAAAAAAAAACATTTGTGTACACTTTTGTTTTTATTTTTTTTTTTACTAGTATGAAGTACTACTCTGCGTGCAAGATCATGATGATCCAGCTATTGATGTTTGCAAAAAGCTCCTTGGCAAATACCCAAATGTTGATGCTAGGCTATTCATAGGTAAGCAGTGCAGCTCTGGGGTGAGACTCTTGCTTGAAACATCTTCATAGGCCTTCAACTCCTTATATAGTATTCTGCAATAAATAGTTGTCTTGTTCTGCCAGTGTTGGTTCTGTAGCTTAGTCATCTGTTTGAGTGGAGTATAGAATTAATTTTGTATTCACAATTTGAGACCTTGTTTTAAAAACACATGAAACCAAACTGTAGGAAGTAGCATTTGTGCAAGCCCCTTCTCGCCCCCCAGCTTTTTTCTACTGAATCTGGAATTCATCAGTTTAAATCCTGTCTCTGTGCTGAACTAAATATGCAGGAAGTTACTTAATGTTGTGGGTGTATTTGAGCTTGAGGTGCTACAATAATCCTTTTTCATCAACTTAGAGACTGTGAGGCTATTTCTTCACTTTCTGATTACATTAGAGGAGGAAAGGAATAAGGCATATTAGAACTAAGTACTAGTTTTAACTAGAGAACTATAATGCTTCTC
Organism: Oxyura jamaicensis; assembly: GCF_011077185.1. Taxonomy (NCBI): domain Eukaryota; kingdom Metazoa; phylum Chordata; class Aves; order Anseriformes; family Anatidae; genus Oxyura; species Oxyura jamaicensis. Next base: position 74,352,984 of record NC_048926.1, on the reverse strand, counting down.
TGACATGAAATAAACTGAATCCTATCTGTTAGGAGCAAAATGTTGTCTCACTTTTTGCTCCTGTTCTGTTTTTTTCTAAAATTACCCTAGAGCATAATGATCATGATCAGTAGTAGCAGACAACATTGACCTTACAGAATGTAGTAACAAGCTTTTCAGTTCTACTGTCCTTTCAATGTCATTAACCTTATTATCCTGCCATTTTGAAGAAGCATTAGAATCCTTTTCCTTTTTAACCCTCTGCATAATTGTAGTGAGAGCTAAAATATGGAAGTGAAGGAACACTTAAAATTTTAATCCTTTCTATTAAGTTGGACTTAAAGAATTGAAAGGTTAGTTTATTGTGTTTCAGTTAATGCATCTAAGTATTTGGAATATTGAGCCTAGATTTTAAAAAGCATGCATTTTGTGTATGATGTCTACATTTTTTTAGGTGGTAAGAAGGTTGGCATCAACCCCAAAATTAACAACTTAATGCCTGGCTATGAAGTTGCCAAATATGATCTGATATGGATCTGTGATAGTGGAATCCGAGGTAGGTGGGTGTTGTACTGACAATTGTATTGCCCTTACTTGCTGTAAGCAAGCAGTTGTGGGGGATTGTTTTAAATGAGAATAGAAATAGAAATTTAAAATAGAATTCTGGAAAAAAAAATCACAGATTAAAGATGCTTCATCTCTAAAAGTTATAAATACCATTAAAAAAAGTTCAAACAGCATTCATTCTATTTGCTGTTGATCATAATGTTAATCATAATTACTATTTTACTGACACTCTTGCCTGAAAGTACTGCACACTGAAATGTACCTGCTCTTCATAATAAAATGAATCACTGTGTTTTCTATAGAGTAGCTAATGACATAACTGTTCAATGAGTTGTTCTCTCATTTGTCGCTTAGTCACACCAGACACACTTACGGATATGGCCAATCAAATGACTGAGAAAGTAGGCCTGGTCCATGGGCTTCCCTATGTTGCAGACAGACAGGGATTTGCTGCTACCTTGGAACAGGTCAGTGCAATACTTATGTTTTTTTCCCTAATACAGTGCTGGCTGACTAAAAGTTGTATAGTGCCCTTTGCAGCTTTTAAGTGAAGGGATGTTTCATTTATTTTTAGCTGCAGTTACACTTCAGACTATTTAGGATAATGTTTAAATGTTTGAAAATTTAACCACAGTGCTCTAAACATAGACTCAATATTTAAGTTTGCAATTCCAAGAAAGAGTGCAGAATTTTATTTTAAAGTTAATTAAAACTGGAAACTTCTTCACCACTTATTCAGACTTAGAAAAGGCTATTCATTCTGTTTCCTGTTGAATAGGAATACAAAAATGGCTGTATGTCAGAAAAGTCCTTTTCATACAGTGTCTTATTTACAGCTTAGCTTATAAGCAGAACCTTTGAGAACAGAACCTAAGCAAGGTATATATGCTGTTTTCAGATAGTAGTCGCTCAGCTGAAAATAGCAGAAAGCTGAGAGAGATCCTGAACAGGAAGTAGTCTTGTTTATTTACTAATACTCAATATATTAGTAGGAATGGTTTTCTTACAATAATTTTTCCTTTCCATTTCCATTCTATTAAGTCCATCTAGATTTTCAACATCTACAGCTGTATGTAGCAGGAAGTTCCACAGTTAAAACCACCACCACCTTGTTCACTCTGAACTTTGTTCTTCTGTAGCATATTTCATGTCTCCTAATGCTTCATTTGGAGGAGATAGTGAACAGTTGATTCATGTTATCATCTTCATATCACTTATGTTTTCTGTCCTATTCTTCCCTCTCTCTGCTCTCAGTAAGTTCTCTTTTGTAGAATGAAGAGGTTGAGTTTTCTTGTTTATTCCTTTTGTCTCAAGGCAAGTAATTTAATCAATTATCTTTTATTCTAAGCTGGCACGAATGAGGCATTTTGGCCCTGGGTCTAACATTAGTCAAAGGCAAAAATATGAGAGACAAAAGTGCAGGGAAATTCAGTGGAGAGAGAGCAGCTTGTGTGACTTTTCTGCAGAAGAAAATCTGAATTGATTTATTTTTTTTTAAGGGAGCAAGAAGCAATAGAACGAAGTTCTTTGTATTGCTGTTAATCTCCTTAATACAGTATTTCATCTCTTGCTTTTATATTCCTGGAAGAGCTTTTTCTTCCCATATGCAGTATGCTATAAGATCAGCATGGCTCTTCTTGAATGAGTTAGTGTATTAAGTAAGACCGTAAGATCTTACAAATAAAACTTGCTTACAATCTGAATTTTTATCTTGCCTATTTCTTCTTGCATGTACATTAAATAAACAAAATTCCACTGGTTCTATACAACTATATAGTAAGGTTCTTTGAAAATGTATGCAGAAATTTACTTGATTTTTAAAAGAAGGCAGCAAAATAATCTATTAATTTTAATGATTGGTAGTACGATTTTAGTATGTACTTCCTGAAAACAACCTCTATTAATTAGGAATTAAATACCAAATTAAATATGGTAGTTCAATACATGGATTTAATGAACAGGTTAAATGTATAAAAACAGCATATATCACTACTAGATTTATCAGTTGTGGTGATAGGTTAGATTTCTTATATGGCTGGTAAAGATCTTTCCAAATATATCATCGTAATTGACCACGTCTAGATTTTTTTTTTCTTCCAAACACTTATGGGAGGAAGTTGTGGGTAGTACTTGCATAAATACAGGTAGATCTTTAAAAGTCTTATCTTGTTTTTGCAGGTTTATTTTGGAACTTCACATCCGAGATCATATATTTCAGCCAATTTAACTGGCTTTAAGTGTGTGACAGGAATGTCGTGCTTGATGAGAAAGGATGTCTTGGATCAAGCTGGAGGACTGATAGCTTTTGCACAATATATTGCGGAAGATTATTTTATGGCCAAAGCTATAGCTGACCGGTAAGATGACTGGACATTGCTTATTAGTTTAAGTACAGTTTTAATTCTTTTTTTACATTACATATTATATGTATAAGCAGTCGGGTCAATTTCACGTGTATACAGAAAACATGTTTTACATGTGCTTTGTCCTGTCAGTGTATTCATGGAGAAGTGACTAAGTCACAGTGCAGTCTATTTCTTTAGGAAAAAAGTTTCAGAGAACTTCAGAGGGGTATATACTAATCAAGTGGTATTTGGTACCTTCCAAGCAAGAGACTTGATAAAATCTGCTCAATTTTTTTGCTTATATATAATAATGTGGCATATATAACAAAGAAACTTTCCAAGTCTAATAAAATTCTTAGATGTTTGTTCTAGAATTTCTCTTTGCATTTCTTATTTGCTCTTTTTTTAATACATGTTTATTTTTCAGGGGCTGGAAATTTGCAATGGCCACACAAGTTGCAATGCAAAACTCTGGTTCATATTCTATTTCTCAGTTTCAGTCCAGAATGATCAGGTAAAATTTTAATTTTTACTTCTCCCTCTCACCTCTTACTTGCTTTTAATGTGGACAACTTAAATGATGAGAGCAAAACTTCTATCAAACTAATTTGATGTAATATCCAGAATGATGAAGTTCTAATGCATGGCTTGAAGTACTCTTCTTGTTGGTGTTGAAAGAGAGGTGCTGGCTTTCCACAAAAGTAGGACTGAGATATGAACACTTTTTTAAAAAACAAACAAGCAAAAACATTCAAACATTGAAAACCTTACAAAACAAAAACAAAAAAAAAACTTTAATACCTTTTAAATGCTATGCAGAGTAGCTTTAAAAGGGAGACTTTTTGCCATGCTTAATTTGGAGGCGTACATTAAATGAGATTAAACTATCATTGAGAAAGACCCTGTTGGCTCATCACCTGATGAGCCTGTAGAAGAGACATAAGCAATTGTCTATAGTTGGAACTGATTTATTTATTCTTCCTAGGTGGGCCAAACTGCGAATTAATATGTTGCCTGCTACAATAATCTGTGAGCCAATCTCAGAGTGCTTTGTTGCCAGTCTAGTTATTGGTTGGGCAGCTCATCATGTGTTCAGATGGGATATAATGGTATTTTTCATGTGTCACTGCTTGGCATGGTTTATATTTGACTACATTCAACTAAGAGGTGTTCAGGTATGTAGCATTTTTTTCAAAGGTAATGAAAGCTTTTAGTGCCAACGACTTCAGCAAAAAGATAAATGTGATTATAGGGACAAAATATTTCTCTTGACATTGTCAAGAGTGCCCCTACCTCTGCATAGGCTCTGAAAGTTGGCTTCTCTCTTGCCTTTATCTCTTTCCACTTGTTTCCAGTCTGCTCTACCTCAGCATGTCCAGAATTAAGCTTTTTTTTTTTTTTTTTTTTTAAGAGTCCAAGAACAGCAGCTTTACGGGATTTTAGTTTCCTTCCTTTCTCAGTTCTTTGGTCTTGTATGACTTGAGGCTTATATGTATGTTTTAAGTATACAAATACTTAGAGTTTTACTCTATTTTGATATTGAATAATGGACAGATGTAGTCTTCTAAAAATAAATTCTTTCCATTGCTGGAAGAAGTGAAGCCTCAGCAAAATTTTGAATATAGAAGGATGTCACAAGTCAGTACAGCATTTGCTATTCTAATGCTGTAGTTCCTTAAACTATTTTTTGTGACCATACTCCATCTAAATCCGATCTACAATTACTTGTGTACACAAATTTATCAAATAGCTTTCGTTATTGAAAAATAGTCTTTTTGTAGCCTTAACAATTACTAGAAAGATAAGTTGGTTATGCTGTTAATTTTGGAGAACACCAACAGGCAGGTTTCACAGTCACCTTTCTGAATCCTAATCTCACCATGCATGACACGTACATGGAATAGGAAAATAACTTTGTGCCTATTCTTCTTCTTCTGAAGCCTCCTCATTTTCCAGCTCTGCATGCGGCTGGGAATTCTCAAAGGAACAGAAAAGGCAGAGGCTCTAAACTCTTCTTAATCCCACTTTTTTCTAAGACCAAAAGCTTGGATGTTTTTGAATTTCACTCTCCTGGGAAAGTGCAGTATACTTCTTCCATCTAGATGCTGCTGTTCTGGTGTCAGTGGCAAAAACCTGGTGCCTGCCTGAATACGTTTTACGGAGCTTCAAAAGGAAAAAATATTTACACTTTTCCTTACCTTGAAAAAGAAGTCATTCTTTGGACCTTGTGGGTCATTCTGTCAAGTTTTGCATGTTTCAGATGGGTAATATTTTGAACAGGAAAACTTTATTGAATTCTAAAAAGTTTTTTGATAATGTAAATTTAAAAAGTTTATTGGTAATGTAAATCTGTCCAGTAAGCTTTAGTATAGACTTATCTGTAACATAAGTGTTTTAATTACTTCAAAATTCCTTTGGAATAGTATGTTTAAATGTTTGTTCTTACATTCCTAGGGTGGTGCTTTGTGCTTTTCAAAACTTGATTATGCAGTAGCTTGGTTCATCAGAGAATCCATGACAATTTATATCTTCCTATCTGCTTTATGGGACCCCACTATTAGCTGGAGGACAGGACGCTACAGATTACGTTGCGGAGGCACTGCAGAAGAAATCCTTGATGTATAGCCACAGCTTTGTAACTGTGAATGTCTAAAGAGAAAGGGGATCAAAAGTATTATAAATTGTTTATATAAGTACTTTTAAGAAAATCTACCTTCAGTAGTTTTATTACTTGTATGTTTTGGTATCTGTTCTTTAATTTATTTTTGCATGGCACTTGCATCTGTGAAAATACATCTGTAGTTTTGGCCAAATGGTACATTGCTCCTATGTACAAATAGAAATGGTGAGAACTGGTCCTGACATCTATTTGCTATGTGAATGCTCTGCAGTAAACTAATTTAAAAATATACATATATCCTCCTGGATATGAACAGCTTCTTACTCCATGGTGTGCTGGCCTAGCAAAGCCAGGGGTCACATAGCTATTGTCCAGCTGGATTGCACAAGGCTGCACATGGTAAAATCACAGAAAAAGTATGTCTGATTTCTGTCATATCCCACTAAATTGAACCAGTAATAGGACCTTGGGAAAGAAGCTCTTAAATGCTTTATGCCTACCTCTTGTAGTTGCTGCAGAACAAAATTAATGGAAAGGTAAAAATGCTTTGCAAAAACAAGCTAAAGTAAAGCTGGAGTCTTGTGTTTATATGTATATATGAAATACTTGTCATTGCAATGAACCAAAAGTGGACTGAGTTTGATAGAATGCGTTGAAAGGAATTACTAGACAGTCATGTATTGTGAGCATCTTTTGGCCAACTCTGATCTGGTTCGGTCTTGAACCTTGTTAAGCACTGTGCTGTAACTAGCCTAACTGGTCCCCTTCACTATTTCCATCCTTTTATAAGGGGTGTTTTGTGTGAGTGAATGCTTTTGGGGGGGGGGGGGGGAGGGGGGGCGTCACTAGGGGTGGAAAGGAGCAGAAATACATTTCAGAAACATTTCACATGAGCTATTTTCTTACACACACAATGTCTTAAGAATGTAATTTCATGATGCAGGTATTTAATAACTTTTTAAAGTGAACATACATACCTACACTAGTATCATAATTAAGTATTCGATTGCAGTAGATATTGTGAATATATTAAAGGGCTGAGTGAGTTTGCTGTTACTGATTAAAATTGCAATCTTAATTTAAATATCAAACTAAGTCTACTCTTGGCTTTTTGCCTACTACTGTTAGTCTAGCCTTTAAATTGGACTTTTGTATTCCAGTGGTGTGACTAAAAAGACTAGATTATAATGCATGCCGTGTTTTCTCACCCCTTCCCTGTAGCTTGGTTTCCAACCTCATTGTGAGACTTCCTAATTTGTGGTGAACTGGACTTGTTTTCTTTGAACTTTTAAAATTAAAAGCAAAACAAAAAACACAGCAAAGCTAGAGAGGGATGTTGCATAAGCCTTTTGTTTTCATAATCATATTTATGCTACTTTACTTCAGATGGAATAGAATATTGCCACCATGAATGTGAGCTGTTAATTACAAGGCTAAAGCCAACAAAGCAGCTTTAAAAGTTGAATTATAATGTGTAGCACATTAGCAATAATGATGTGTATTTATAAAAATGGATACTTCTACCTTACTGAGCCAATCCCTTAAATGTCATATGCTACACACTAGCGTAACATGTATGTATGTGTTAAACATACTCTGGGCCAAAATGCTTTATCCACCTTAATATTTCTTTTGCCTTATGATACAATGGAACTTCTTTTAATAGGCATTTCTATATGAACAAAGGCTTTTGATGCATGCTTCATTCTTTTCACGTGAATCAGGAAGAAACTTTTCCTGAGGAAAGTTGCACACTGAAAGCTTGTCTAGTTGTGACCCACGAAAACATTGTTTTTAAGAGTTTCTACATAGTTGAATTTTGCTGACAATGTTTGTATCTTTGTTTCTTGAAGTTTGATGTGATTCATTGCACTGTTGAAGTGAAGCATAGCTTGCAACTTAGCATTATGCTGATTTCTATGCAGGCAATGGAACAGAAAACCAAAAAAGGCTGAACAGGCTTCATTTTAAAAATGTAAGTGGGGATAATGTTTAACGGGTGCTTTTGTATTGGTAGAGCCATCTTTGGTCAAGAAAACTGAAGCTTAAGCAAATAGTTTAATTTGGGTATTGTCTGGTTGATTATGGAATGGAAACCAACGCTGTCAGATACTGTAGAACATGCTGCAACAGAACTTTTAAAAGTTAAATATGGCTATTGTAAAGCTGTGTTGATACAGATATGTAGAATGTACCATGTTTATTTAAAATAATTGTCTTGTTTTTTTCTTTTATTTAAAAATAAATTTTGAATACAATGTTTGGAATATTTTTTTTTTCTGCATTTTGTTCAATGTCATTGTAACAAGGCAGCTTTGATTTAAAGTATTTATGACAGTTTTTAATGGATTTCATTTCTAATTCATCTCTACCGCAATAAATGGGCATGCTGTTCTTTTTTTTTTTTTTTTTTTAACACCTATACCATCTATTTTGGATTTTACATTTTGCTGAAATTAACTCTCATATGCCTAAATCTTTTGAGCTATCCTTAGTTTTTTTTTACAATACCTTCAGTGTATGAAAACTTCATAACTGAACAGATAGAAAACTATCTATTGTAACTAATCAGTCTAGATTAAGACTTTATAGATAGATGTCTTTGCTATAAAACTTGCAGAAATTGAGGAGTAGCATTCATACTTTGCTTTGAGGCACTACTGCTGAGAAAGCATTTTGTGTTTGTGCTGTCATCTGACTGGTCTTTTCTCTTCCTTAATACATTCCCTAAAAGCAGTTTTCATGCAAATCTTAATAAGAGGCTGTGCACAATAGAGCTGCTAGAGTCTGGGAGGGATGGTGGAAACAAACACCACTGGAATCATTTGATAACTGGTTATAGAAACAAATATATGCATTTCATGCTCAGTGCAGCTGCACAGCACAATACTTAAATCCCTCTTCTGAGTCCTTTTTATTAATTTCCTCCCTATTAAGCAATGTTTTGGCTTTTATTCTGTGCTTTCAAATGAAATATTTCCCACTCAGATTCCTTTCATTGCCACTCTTCTGTCTCCTGATAGTGCTGACTATCTTCATTTCCTGTTTTGTGAGCTTGAACATTGATGCCTACTTATCCATCTGCTTTCAGATCACTTCTGAAAGCTATTTCATTCATTTTAAAGGCCTCTTACTCCTCACACAATTATTTCCTTACCCAATTTTAGGGTAGGTCTGAGCTCCAGGCGTTGTCAGGTTAATCTTGTCTCTCAAGAGCTTAAAAAATCAACAACAGTGTCACATAGTAATAGACAAACTTCTTTAGTGGTACAAAGTGACTTGAATGCTCTTATATTTAAGAGTGATTTTTAAGCATGTCTGAAAAGTAAAAATGCTTGTAAGAGAGGATAGCAATCTGTAGAATAGCAATAATTTCAAGCTTGATCCAGCTTTTGGGTCTGAAAATGCATAAAATGAAGTTTGTCACGTGAGTCTACAAACGTGAGTCTTCAGCTTGGATATTCAGTGTAAATGTATACATTTAAAGGATGAGAAAACATACTCCTTTGAAATAAACTAAATCCCATGTCGGCATTGTTTCACAATGCCAACTGTTTTTACATATCTGGGTGGATGGGGAGCTTCCCCTAGGAAAGTAATCTCGTTGACTGTACTTGCATGTTGGCCTTGGAGGAGGTATGCATGGTTCCTAACCAAGCATTATAACTCTGAGGTGGCTCAGATCGGTGATCAGGGATGTGCTCTTAAGGAAAAACTAACAAAACCACGCCTAGACTGGTTTTGTGTGTCCTGTAGAGTCTGACTGCTCTGGAGTTGGGCTGTTCTGCATTGCACAAACAAATTTACGTTGCTAGACATCAGGCAACTGAAAATAAGTGATGGCTGTTTTCTTGAAGTTCCCTGTGTTCTGCTTTTGCTGTGTGTGTCTCTGGTTCTTGAAGTTTGAACCTTCCAGAAAGGAAACAGAGTTCAATGCAGTTGCTCAGCCATTGTCATGTTTGTGTTACAATTCTGGTTACCTTTTTCAAGTAGAAAGTTGCTATTGACTATATTTCAAGGCTTTGCTAAAAATGTTTCTGTGTGGTAAACTGTTTCTACTGACTCCTGGCTCTTAGAAGTCTCAAAAAGGTGTCCAGTTCTGCCTTCAGATCCACCTAGTTGAATGCAAGCAAATAAGCCTATCTGGTGAATCTGAAGGCTTTGTCAATGTGCAGCTATAACCTCCTGCAAGGTTTCCTTTTCAAAAAGCAGTCTCTAGATTAGAGCCTTTAGTGTTTCTCTAACTGTGCTGAAGCCCCACAGCCTATATATGGAGAGCAGCTTGTCTAATTGTAGCTCTTCTGGGGAAGATGCTAGTGATGCTCATCTTCACGCTGAGGTTAAAGTAGCTGATCAGCCCATCCTGGTAAACTGAGACAGGGAAGGGGGAGGGAAAGCACTGTTTCTAGTGTTCAACACACTTTTGTAATGCTGTATCTCTCAATCTGGTGAAAACTTGAGAAATGCCTGCTGCTTAACATGTGCTTGGTGCTTATGGGGAGGATTTCTCTTGATCTTAATTCCATGCATTTTTGCCTAAACCTTGGTGTGACCGTAAGTGATCAGTGGAGGGGTACAAACCAGACATCCTGCTGCAGAAGTTCATGGATTGTTGTGTGTTCCCATGTCCTACTTCCACACACCCCAGTTCTCCCCCATTGCTGACAGGGAGGAAGGGCCCCTGCCCAGCCTGGTGCCAGCTGGGATTAATGCCATCTGCATGTGGCCAGCTTGTGGGGAAATGGAAGAGGTCAGGCTCCAACGCTCTTGGGGCTGTGCAGGAAGCCAGTAAACCCAATGGATTCATGAAACAGGAGCTGTCAGGAGTCTTGTCACCAGGCTTTGACATGAAGAGAGTTATTGTTCATGACTTGGGTTTTACATCCTCTGGGCCTGCTAAACTTGGGTCTGCTGACAGGACTGCAGCAAGCTCAGTGACTGCAGAGCTCTTCCCTTCCCCCTGCCTTACTTTACAATGAGTAGCTCCTCCTCTTCCAAGGCCTACCTGTCACCTGGAAATGTTTGTTTTTACTTACTCAGCAGCAAATTGCCTTTGGTGGCAGTGACTACTTCCTTCCTCTGATACCTGAATGCTGGCGGATATGCTGAGGCAACACAAGGCTCCAAACAGCACCCGTATAAAACACAGCAACACACAAAAAATGGCCACAAACCCTTTTGGAATAAGGAAATACAGAGGAACTACAAAGGCTTTTAGTGATTTTTGTCAGTATAGCTAATTTAGTTTATTTTTGTATATATTCACTTACATGTATAACTATGATTATACATATGTATGCAATTATATAGAGCTATATATAACTATACATACTTGCTTATAACTAGATATAAGCAGCACTCAAAAGAAAATAAATAAAACTAAGATGTCTAGAAGCTGCTCCAAAGGAAAACAAACAAACAAGCACAAAACAAACAAAATAGTTCTTTTCTGTAGGTGGACCAGACAGATAAAATATTTTTTCTAATTTAAGAGTCAGCAGATTATAACCAAGTAATCCTGAGCCACTGGGCCTTGTAACTAGTTTCATTTGGTCTCTCAGTAAGCAGATAACATCTTAAGGACAACACCATCTTTTTATTTATTTATTTATTTATTTATTTATTTTTCTGGACTATTTTCTCATAATTTTGAACAATGTTTCATTCTTCAAGTCTTTTGGGTAAGCTCAATAACTGAGGCAGAATTCAGATTGCTTTCTTAGCTGACAGTCCCACAAAATCTGAGCAACATACTTTGTCTCTTGCCTTCCTTCTGTTCATTTTTGGTAATGTCTGCTCTCCCCGCTTTGGTCACCTGTTTTGTCCCTGAAGATCTCTATAAAGGAGATTTCTCCTAGGACATAAATGTGAGGGAAAGGGGAAAAGGAATAGAGAGAGCTGCAGTGAATACAGTGTTAAATTTGCCTATGGCTAATAATTAAGAGTGACAGATTATAGACAAATCTGGGTGCTTTTGCAACATGCTGGGCAATGAAGAATATCAGAGGTGAGATCTTAGGAAGGTTCTTCAGGTTTCTTTTTTAAAGACAGGCTGAGACCACTGAAGGGTTCAAAGCCAGTTGTCTAGAACAAGCCTGTTCCCCTTGAATTATATGGGGCTTTTGGCAAGAGCTCCTTTATGGCTGCATTGTGCACCTGGAGGTCTACAGCTGGTAAAGGAGGAAAGCCAGGTGGTGGTGCTGAGAGCACCAAGACATGAGAGCTTCCAGCTCTTGCCTCTGGGTTGCAGACCACTCAGACACCTTCTCATTCTGGCTCCCTGTGCCCTGGAGCATTCAGCTCTGTGTGACATTCTGCAGACAGCATGTAGGATGAGGAGGGGTTGTCACTCTTGTCTGGGTGGGGAGGGAGACAGGCAGAGCTGGGCCTTCCCAGGTTTGAGGGTGTCAGCAGCCATGAGCTTTGTTTCAGGTGTTTGTATTTAGTCTTGAAATTTCCAATGGTGGATGTGCCTGATCCTGGCTGTACAGACCTGGAAGCTTCTCACTGCCACTACTAGAATAGCACAGACTTAAAACATTGGTGTTATTTCCGGCATCCTCCTGCAATCATGATGTTCAAGCAGGGCTGTGTGGCACGTGGCTGAGGATGACTGCCTCTGAATGTAAAGTGTCTCGTCTGCATGCAGGCTGACACAAACAATGATCTCACCATAACACGTCAGCACTGTGCTAGCCCTGCGAGCAGCGAGTACCTGTGTTTGACATCCAGTGGCACTTTTATAAAGACAGCCCTTGGGCAGCTAGAGTACAACTGCACAATATTTTCCTGCTTTGCCCATCAAACAGACAGCTTTTGTTTGCAGCAGGTGATGGCTAGAGAGATGATTTCATTCCTCTTAAAAACATAGCTGAAATGAGTGCCAGAAGTGAGATTTGGCATTTCCAGCCCTCTGTTCTACGATTAGCAGAGAAGCTGGTGTGTATCTGCCTCAGGCGGTTTGTTGCTACTGAACAGCAGGGCGCAATCTTTATTAATGTATAAAATAACAAAGCCATGTCTGTAGAACACGAAAGATTCCAGTTGTGCATGGGATTGAGGCTGATTTTAGCAGAATCTGCCACACAGCCCAAACCGTCTTGGCTGCAAATTGTTTCGAGCTTCTCCCTCCACAGGAAGTTGGTGCTGTCATCACAAACAGGCTGGATGCATTTTTTCCTCTTTTTTGGGGGCTGTCCTAGGTAAGGTCAAGGTGTCTGAAGGGACCAAAATGCTGTTTTGTCATCAGTCTGCACCAGAACTTCCCTGCTTTAACCTGGTTTGTGCTGCAGCCTTTTCTGATGCCTGCTGCATCTGTGAGAATCGTTTGTTCCCACTGTAGCTTTGCAATCAGTGAATTAATGGGCTTCATCTCGGCAAAAGAAAATGTCCACCTCCTCCCTGCTGTTAGCTGTGGGTGAAAATCAGGGCACTGGAGGACATGCTCAACTTGTGGTTGGTGAATGTTCTCTCCACGTACCATGGTGTGCAGGAGGTACGGGTCTGACACAGCTGAAGCTTGGCAGTACCTTGCTGGGCTCTGGCTCCTGCCAAGGTAGCAATAGAGGAGAAGTGTATTAAAAAAGGAAAGAAAAAAAAGAGACAGAAAAGCCTTTGTTTTAGCATTTGTTCTGAGATAAACAGGTTGTTTGGAAAGTCTCACTATAGACAGCAGTCTTTGCCCCCCATCTCTTGAATCACGTTCCTGGACTCTTTTCTCCACACTTAGCTGAAAGCCAGTGTTTTGAGGGGAAAAAAAGTGCACCACTGCAAACCTGAGTTTGATCAGATTGACTAAATCCTCTTAAAATCATTGAGAATCAGACTCTTTGGTGGAGATTATCCCTGCATCTGCAGACAGCACCAAATAGCCAGTGGTGAGCATTCTTGTGGCAAAGAACCCTCTTGCCAGTCCAAGAGTGGATGTACACACTGCTGCCAGGGAGCCGCGGTGTTGTTCTCCTCAAAAGAGTTGGATGTGAACCTCAAACTTGCAGAGCAGCTGAGGTTGGGAAGGACATCTGGAGGTCTTGTTCCTTGCTCAAGCAGGGTCAGCTAGAACAGGTTGCATGTCTCATTGGGTTACGAGCATCTCCAAGGATGGAGGCTCCACAACCTCTCTGGGCAACCTTTGCCAGTACTTGGTCACACTCAGGCTGAACAGACTTTCAACCTCTCTTCGTATGCCAGGTACCCCAGTCCCTGAATCCTCTTTGTGGCCTGTCTGTGAAGGTGCTCCAGTTTTGCCCCACCAGTGCCAAGTAGAGGGGAAGGATCCCCTCTCTTGACCTGCTGGCAATGCTTTGCCTGTTGCAGCCCACGATAGCATTTGTGCTCTTCACAGCAAGGGCACGTTGCTGGCTCACATTGAGCTTGGTTTTCCACCTATACTCCCAGGTCCTTTCCTGCCAGGCTGGTGTCCCCAGCATGTTCTGGTGCCTGGGGTTGTTCCTTCCCAGGAGCAGGGCTCCACACTTCTCATGGAACTGCAGGAGATTCCTGCCAGCACCTTTCTCCAGCCTGTCCAGGTCCATCTGGATGGCAGCATGGCCCTGTGGGGTGTCATGTATGGATCAGCATCCTGTAAAAAGGGAGCAGGTATAGCAGGGTAACGCATGTCCTGCTGCGTTTGAGATCTTTCTGATAAAAACCCCTTTGTTATGAATGTATTTGAGCCCTCTTGATGGTAGATCTTAGTTATGCAAATTAAATTATCTTATTGGCTCCTTCTAAAGCTCCATGGTTCTCATTTGTACAGACTAGTTGCATAATTTTTCTCCCAGTGATGTTTCTTTAACCTTTGTGCCCTATGCCTGCTGAACTACGCAAGCTCTCCCAAGCAGCTATTGAAGGAATCTGAGTATTTGGGTTCTTGCTTTTCCCATGTTAGTTAACTGTAGGTACAGGTAGCTGCAGGAGGAGCTGATGCAGTTTTCTGATGCTTTCTGCCAGCACAAATCAATGACTGTGCCACTTCTTATTTTTGTACCAGGTGTGAACAAAGAGAAGAGTGCCAAGCCTGGGCTTCACACACCTCGTTTCTGGCCTCTGTGTGCTAGGGGTCTGAGCAGTGTTAGGTTTCTGAAGATATCCAACTTCTGCTGGTGAGAACCAGGACTGAAAGCACTCCAGGCACCTCCAGGCTCTCCCATGACACCCAAACTTCAAACAAAAACCACGTCCATTTCAGGAGTGCCACACAGGCAACCGGGTCTGCTCTGTCTGCAAAGAGGTGCATTCTGCCAGAGAAGAGCGCTCAGGCCTCTCTCTGAGTATTCAAATCATGGGTCTGAAATAATTTCACTTCAGCACAAATGGGGAAAAGCTTCCAACTACCCTGAACAAAATATTATCTCTTTCTTGGTCTGAGAAGGAAACAATGCAAATGAATTGCTGACTATACTCATTGGCCGTGACTCACTCCTGAAATAACAGGGTGAAAAAAGAAACTAAGTGTGTTTTGTGTAACCCTGGTGTATCCATCCAGGCATGAGTTCTGCATGTGTTCATTGCATATTAGGCAAGAGTCATCGTTTTGGGGGTGAGAGAATTGAGGCACTGTCCTTGGCATTGAGAACCCTCTTTGCCCCCATCTTCTCCCTTTGCCTTTCCAATATTTCCTCTGCCATCACCTTCCTCCTCTGACCTCCAGGCCTTGCTACCCCCTGTTTATTCCCCCCTGTTCCTTCCCAAACCCTGATGCATGGAGCCAGGGCCATGGGAGGCATGGGCTGAACCTCCTTGGTCTGTGCTGTACCTAAACCATCCTCTGGCACTGAGGGCAAGCTTTCTGCAGGCTGGGGAAAAAACTGAGGAAAGCCAGGGCTTCTGGCTCCTTCCTGATTGTGGTTTTCATGCTGAGGCAGCCCAAAGCCTCCCCATGGTTTCATGTGAGGTGTGTCCCATGCACAGCCTCTGCAAAGCCACTTCAGCACATTAAATCCAGTTATGAACTTAAATCCAGAGTAGTCAGGGCCAGTTTGGGGGGATTTTCATTTTTTTTTTTTGGTTGCTGTTGCCCTAGAAATGGAGGAGCTGAGGGGAGAAGCTGGCAGGAGGAGGGGACCTCCTGCAGCACCACTGCAACCTTGAGGTGCCTTCAGAAGTTCAGCCCAGGTCCCAGTACCCACAAGGGTGTCTGGGTCCAGAGCTGAGCAAGTTGAGCTTCAGCAGTGGCTGCAGAAGTACACAGCTTAGTCACAACATCACAACATGTATTAAACCGTGGGAATTCAAGCTGTGTATTGGATTAGGCTTAGCTTTGAGCCACCTAAGCAACATTAACTGCTAGAATATTGTATCTATATGCAATAATTATGTTCACTTTCAAGGTATTAACTTCATATTAACTTTTTTTTTTTTTTTTTTTTTTTTTTTTTTTTTTTTTTTTTTTTTTTAGGAGGGTGTATCCTATGTAATTTTAAATTACATGCTTGTTGGTGCATATGTTTGTGCATAGCATGTAACTAAGAACAATAGAAAATATGCCATTAATAAACCTCCTCCCTTTTATTTTCTATTAAATATAGAATGTGGCTATTTAAGTAAAAGAAGACTGTTTTTGATTTGTGTGCTTGCCTGCCTACTGTCTAGAGCTATTTACATTCCTGCTTGCCAGAAAGACCTATTGTTCAAACACGGTGTTCTTTCAGCAGGGTACCAGACATTACAGGAATACAAGCATGCTAAGGTCTTAGCCTTGAATTTGTTCACAAGGTGGGAAGCAGATGGGATGTCCTAATCCTGAGAGGCTGCCTTATTTATCTGGCAGCCACAGGGCTGGATTCCTCTGCTTCTTTCCTTGTTCCTGTGCAAAAGAGAGGAGAAACCCGTAACACGGTGACTGTTCAAAGTTGTGTGTCCTCCACACTTCTTTGTTCTGTCTGTCTGGTGCAGAGATGCAGAAGGCGGAGGATGTGCCAACCCTGTGTCTTGTTTGAACACTTATATTTGTAATTACAGGCTGTACTACTGCATCAGCCTGTGACAATTCCCCAAGGCAATGCCTGTGGCCCTATTGGCAGTGCAGGATGCACCCAAAATCATCTGCCTGCTCTCCATGGGTCTCAGCAACAGGAAGCTGGAGGAGCAAGTCATGGCCCTCATCAGTGCTCTTGGCATCCTCCTTGGATGTCTGTCCTGCAAGACCAGAGAGGTGAAAGGAGTGGCCTCACCTCTCAGCAAGTGACACTGTAGTGCATGCAGCCTTTGCCATGACTGGTTCATTTCAGAGAAGTTGCAGCAGTGCTAGAGGCTCAGTCCCACAGGCTGGATGCCACAGAGGTCTGTTTTGCTATTTTGTTTTTAAAAGGGGAAGAAAGTAATAGCACCACCAGAAAAAGTGGCTGTTGGAAACTTTTTGCAGGGACTGAGGTTTGTGGCAGTGATGCGAGACGTGCTGTTTAGGGGAAGTCCACCAACAGCACCATGCAGCCCCTGCACAGCTGCTCTGGCATGCACACTGCTCACCTCCTCCTTGCGGTCTGTGCTGGAAGCAGTGGTGCTCAGCAGCATTAACCTAACCCCCTGCTGGGCCACACAGCTGCCTCCTTGGTGCCCCCTTCCTCCAGGGTCTGCACGTCCCCAGAGACATGCCACGAGCCTTTCACACCTCTGCTGGGGAGGATGCTCACACCTCCCCAGCCTGATGCTCCTGCTAACTCAACACCACCCTTGTAGATCTGCTTGGTGGCATTCCCTTGCCAGGTGCTCAGACATATTCCTATTACTTCCATGCATTAATGTCTGCCTGTGCATTATGGCCATGGAAAACCTCTCCATGCTTTTGTAGGTAGTGACATTTCCTGGTGGTGCAACCGTAATAATGTTGGTGCCCTGAGAGGGCTTAGTGTACAAATGTGGTGTTTGTGATTTTATCTGCATGTTAAAGTGTGGTTGGGATTATTCTGGTTCCTGAGAGAGGAAATATCTCAACCTCCTTGTGGTTTTTCTTCCCGGGATTTCTTCCTATGAAGTAATGAGCACCCCTAAAATCCACTGCAGTGAGTGATCTAATAAATGGTTTCATATAAGAAGAGAAACAAAAGCATATTTATTTTGGAGAGGAGTTGGTAAGGCTGCTGATCTCCAGAAGTCTGGAAATCCTCTATTTCCCTCCCCTCCCTCCTAAGGTCCAAGTGGAAGGACTTAGAATAATACACATAGTCAAAATTTTGACCTAAAAAAGTGGAGAAAAATGCATCTCCAGAAACACAACCACCTTTTGGAGCTACTGAGAACCTTTGCTGCTCTTTCATAGTTTTGGTTGCATATAAAATGCCAGACTCTGGCGAGGTGTACAGATTAGGCAGTGTTTGGTAAATGCAGTCAGTGCAAGATGCTGGTCACCCATCCTGGTCCTTATATATGCCTGATGTGGTCTGCAGGGTGCTCAGACATACACCTGGAGTTTGGGGTGCCCATCACCATCTTGGGAGCAGGACCCAGCTTGGCAGGCTAAGTGTGCTCTGCAGGAGCTGCCTACTGGGCTGACTGCTTTTCTCTGGGTTTTGGCTTTATCTCTGCTTTCTCTGTTGTAATGTTTATTCTGAATTGTAAGACCATTTCAGGCCATCCAGCAGGTTAACAACTTAAAATTCTGGAGGGAATATGCTCCCTATGCAAAGCTGAGCCTGTCTCTTTATATAGACACTTCTCTTCAGGTATTTATTGTTAGGTAGTTTTAGCACAGATAAAGCACTCTTCATGTGAAATTTGTCTCTAAAAAGAGCTTCATCTCTTCTCAGTACTCCAAAGCACCTGGAGGTATGTTTCCCTGCACCAATGTGGTGTGTGCAGGAGCCCACAGGGCTGTGCAGGCAAATATCTGGTATGGGACAACAAGCTCCTGTGCAAAGCAACCGCAGAGGTGCTGTCCCCTGATGGCCCCGTAACCTCAGCAGAGGAAGGGGTAGAAGTTTCATTTGTATTTTCTTTTATTGCTTGCAAGGACGTGAGGAGCAGATCTAGCTGTGATGGTGCCTGCCCATTGTCTTAGCATGGACAACCCCAGTCTGGGGAGACTGCCCCAAGGCGTGGCAGTGCACAACAGTTATCCTCCCACCTACTTGAAAAAGAGAAATGTTCTCTGCTTATTTTACCCCCATGCCACCCATGCTGTGGGAATTCTACTGTACCACCATGCCAGGTCCATTGGGTGGTGGCTGCCCAGCTCCCAGGGTCCCTTAGCTCTTTGTCACCTTTGGACTGCCACTTTTGTCCCCTCCAGTATTGCTGCCCCTTTCAGGTTTGCCTCCACTTTGGCAACTCACATACCTGTCTTTTATCAGGGTATAATTAAGAGTTTGGAAAGGTGAAAACTGATCATTTTCGTATGGTCCTGTGCTCAGAGGAATAATTGTGCTCCTTGGTGAGGGTAAGGGAGTTTTTGCATTTTGACGAACTTTGGCAAAGGTTTGACAAAAACTTTGGCAAAGGTTCCTCCTGGTGTGAGGAATTTCATCCTGGAAAGACCATGAAGAGGGACACCAGCAGTGTTTTTTTCTCCTGGCAAGCACTTCCCCACCTCTGGGGCTGTCTCTTGGTCTTTCTTCTGTAGCAACTGGAGTAAGGCAGAACAACAGATATATATGCACAGGGTATTTGCTTGTCTGATATCCTAAAATACACCTGAAATAGAGATTTTTTGTGGGATGAAGGAAGTTGTAGCCTATTACACAAGAGGAGCAGTTTGACTTACAGGAGGCTGAGGGGAGACCTCACTGGTCTCTACAACTACCTGAAAGGAGGTTGCAGAAGGAGGTGTAGGTCTTTTCTCAGGTGACAAGAAATAGGATGTGAGGAAATGGACTCAAGTTAAACCAGGGGAGCTTTGGATTGGACATTCAGAAGAATTTCTTCATGGAGAGCGTGGTCAAGCATTGGAAGATGCTGCCCAGAGAACTGGTGTAGTGCCAGGCCTTTCCAGTGGCCAGCACAGAGCAAACTCTGAAGCAGAGGGTATCTGAAAAGAAAAGCAGGCATGTTCTTTCATCTGTACACTTTGCAGGTGCTCCTCAAGTGCAGTCCCTAGCTCTTGACAAGATCCCACATCCGAAGGAAGCATTATTTTCATGATGAGCAGCTGCTCTGATGCAGCAGCAGCAGCAGGTGCAGGCCACCTGTGTAGGATATCATGGGACACACCTGCTCAGGCCTAGTCAGTTTTGCACCGACATGGTTGGTTTCAATTTACTTTATGGACACCAGTCCCATGTCCTCCAGGACAGGGCTTCCAGGGGATGCTGGCTGTCCCTACAGCAGCTGGCATCCTGAGCATGCTGGAGTCGTCCTGTGGAGAGCAGAATCCCATGCCCTCAGGTCTGGGCCTTCTCTGCTGAAACCAGCTCCAATGTCGCTTGGGAGGGGTCAAGAAGACAAATGCTCTGAATTCAGTGTAAACCAAGGCTTGTGTTTGTTTTGAATCTATGCGGATTTAGGGAATCTTTAAGTCTGTTTCACAATGTCTGTTCAGGAGTTTTGCCCTGATTTCATTGTGTGATTTTTTCAGTTACACCATTTCTTAATCTACGACGACCTGGAAAAACAGCAGGGCTTAGATCTTCTGTGAGAAGAAGCCAAAGGGCAAAACAGTGCCTGCGAAATCTGTCAACGTGGTGCACACAAGGCTGTGGGCAACACAATCCCCATGGAAGGAAAAGAAATTCCATCTTTTATGGCTAAGATGGCCTCTATTTACAATTCTGTGCCCGTCACAATGGTTTGAGTGACTGCTTTCTCCAATTCAAGAACAATTTCTTTGCGTAAGCAAAATGAACAGGTCTTCACAGCATTCCTTCACAGTCCCTCACATTTGTGCCAGATGAGCTTGCAACAGAAAAAAAGGTATGAATAATAATAATAAGGATAAGGATCAGAATAGAGAAGGAGAAGAGTCTCACACTGAATCCTATGTGGGCTGCCTGCTGAGCCCCATCGTCTATTTCATTATGCTGGCAGGAGGCCACCACCGAGGGCAGGAACAGCAGAACCTCCTGGCTGGGGATGGGCTCTGCCAGTGGGTCTGGTGGGTGTCAGCCCCCAGTGGTGGACTGGCACGGGCAGGACCTTGGCCAAGGTTGTGAGCTGTGGCATGGGAGTGTGCCTTAGTGTAGTTCTGGGTGGTGGCACTCCTGTGGGGTTCGCACCACATCACGCCACATGTGGAAGCTGTTTTGAGCTTCATAGTTAGAAGAAAACCATCATTTGGTGCTTGGTGATTCACAGCAAGCACCTTGAGAAGTCATCTTCAGGTTTTTGACCCACACTGGCATGCAGAGGCAACCATCCATCCCTCTATATGTGTAGATTAGTTCAGGGGGAACAGTAATTCCTCCAAATCCTCCTCTCAGATGAAATTTTGAGGGCTTGCTCATGTCTTGGCCAGAGAAAGGCAAAATTTTAAACCTTCTCCTTTCTTCAGTTTTCATGGTGGAAATTGGGGTGGGAGGTAGCTTAAGGGATGGGAAATGAGCACCTGCAGAACATAAAAGCAAGAACATTAAAGGGCATAAAGGCAAGTCTGGTTTTCTTTTTACTCACTCCAGTTCTCTGACACTTTCATATTACTGGGTTTAGACTTGCTACACAAAACACCTTGAAGCTGATAGGATCCAGCTCACCAATACTTTGGATTCTAGAGTTGTATTCCTGTTGAGTTTATGGCTCCATGATATCCTATTTTCCTTTATTTATTCTCTATTTTAGAGTTCCAAGGTGTTTTACTAGTGGTAGCAAGGAAATGTGACTGCTGGGTCTGGTGCTACCCAGAGGGAACTAGCACTGCACAGCTAGTTGAAGAGGTTTGCAAAGAGGATCTGAAAGAGGGAAAGTTGGCACATAAAGAGGGAAAAGGGAAAAAAGGTTGAACTAGATGGAGTGGGCAGGAAGCAAACAGAATCAGTGATGGGATGCTATGTGTAGCTGAACTTCATTAGCTGAGCAGCCAAGGACTTTCTGGGCATTGTGTTTTGGTACAAGATGGAACATTTACCCTCAAGATCCATTGCTCCAGATACATAGGCTTGATGACCTTAAAACTCAAAGTGGCTGTTGATTCATCGCGTGCTTGCGATAGGAGGGATGACAGAATTGTCATATCATGTTTGCACAGGCTCTCCTTATTACCACGATTAGATTGCACAACCATTGAGATTCATGCACTTTGTGGTTTAATTAAGCTCTATCTTTACCTTTAAGGTCCTGTGCTCTGACGTGACTGAGCAAGGACAGCAGTTGCCCCCTGGCAATTTTTACCCCTGGAGCTGCCTTCTCCAACCTCTGGTGTGACTCCAGCAGTTACTGTCACCAGAGCCTTTTCCAGCAAATGGGGTGCTCATATCACCACAGGCTTTGCCTCTTGGGTGTCAGGAGCATTTGTCTCCCCTGTGCTTCAGTCTTCCTCTACTCCCTGAGGTGCACCTCCACCACTCATCTTGTAGTACATTTTGGCAGACCCCCCCACAGAGGGCACTTGGGGTATCAGGGTGCTGTAACACTTCCTGGCCAGAGAGGAGTTTCTCTGCTATGGTGCCACCACCTCCTTCCACACCCCTAAGGCAAGCTAAGGTCCCTGGTGACATTTTCCCTGTTCAGGGTAGAGAAGACTGGACCAGGACCATGTCTGCCCCTGGGTGTGCCAGACTCCTTCTGCCCATCTATCAAGGAAAACTCACACCTCCCAGGACAACCTGAGGTTGCTGCATCCTCTACCTTAATCCTGTGTAGCCCCCTTTTTCTTTGGACACTTGGGCTGCACTGAGGTGTGATTTACCCACACAATTTGACAATAAATCTGGGTAGCATAGCCAAGGTCCATAGCACAGCAGGTCTGCATGATCATGTAAATCAGGTCCATTTAGAGGTGTGTTTGGTTCAGGAGCCCCATTTAAAAGAAAGCATGTTTCAGAGTGTACATAGCCACAGTGAGAAATCTGTTTCACTCCAGCAGTTCTCTCAACAACATCCATTTTATGACACTGTGTACATTATTTAATTACTGCAGTTTACACAAAAAAATTCTTAACTTAGCCATTACTTTGAGTATAACTCTCTTCAACTGACTACTTCTTCTGCAGGTTTTCTTGTGTCTCTTATGACTCCAGCCTGTGTCAGAGTAAAAGCTTTGAGATCTATGTTATCTATCTGTCTATCTATTTATATATCTATTCTGTTTATCATTAATTTCTGTCCTCTTACTTCTTTCCCTAGCCATTGTAAGACATCTCCATCTAAAGATATCTTCATTTATGATTACCTAAAAAAAAAAAAAAAAAAAAAAAAAAGACTAGTAAAAACTATAAGGAAGAAGGAAGAAGACAATACAGAGATAAGTTTTATTCATAAGAAAATGTTCATACAGGAAAGCTATGTCAGGAACCAGAGAGATTTTTCATCCCCAACATTCTAAATTGGCTTGGTTTGTTTGTTTTAATGTTTTCAGTGAAAAAACGAAGTGTACAGAAAACAATAACATATCTAGTTCTGAACTACATATTTCTGTTGATGAGACACTTCCCATTAAAATCCTGTCAGCTCCTTCTTCTCCTTTATGCGATGATGACATCAGCACATCTCTCTGACATACGTGTGGCTGCATTTGGTACAGCTGGGAAAGGTCATTATTGTTCACACAAAGGGGCAAGGTTTAGGTTTTATCTGCCCACACCTACTATTCAGGTATCACTGCAGTTCAGAGGAAAATCACATTTTATTTTCATTTTCAGCTGGTGGAAAGTCTGAGTCTAATTTCCACCAAACAATCTCAGCCTTTCCATAATGACTCATCAGCTAAATCATGGACTTTCAAACCCTTGCCACGGCCCTGTAAGGGCTGTGCTGCAAGCAGTGACAAATGATGGGCAATTAATGGAAACCTGAGCGTGCTGGCCTAGCTTGCTGAGGAAATCAAGCTGCTGCTGTTCTCAGAGAGGACCATCAGCACCATGCAGTGCACGTGGGAGGCAAGCACAGGGGGGAGCAGAAGCAGAAGGAGATGAGACACCACACGAGGCACCAGCCAGCACTGGAGATCACTGCTGGTCCCTTAGAGAAAGCTTCTCAGTGCCGGGGACAGGACCAGCCTCTGATGGGTGACACAAAGCTGTCACCCACACCTCACCAGCTGCCAGCATCTGCTCCACCATGAGCATGACCAGGGGCCTCCAGGAGCCCAGAAGCGAAGGGCTCAATCTCCATGAAGGCTGTCAGCAAGGAGGATCCTCAACCCTTGCAGGAACAGGGACCTGCATTTGTTAATTACCTAGCTCTGGCCTGGGAAATGTGAGTGTAGCTGCATTTCAGGCAGTGTGGCATTTCCATGAGCATCTCATGGGTTGTGGCCTGCATGCAGAGGGACAGAAGTGTCCAGCTACAGGCAATAAGCAAAACCGTGAGAGCAAGCTATGCTGGAAGTGATATGGTTGCAGTAAATATTGCATGAAAATGTTTGCTGGAGTCTCCAGAGGGAGGCTTCTTAGTGGAAATCAAAATGCAAAACAAAAATATCCCTCTGCATCATGAATAGGGATCTCATGCATCATTTGGGTCATGAATCCAGGCTATAAAGCTGAAGAAATGTCTTCTGAGGTGATGTAAGGTAAAAGTAGCTAAGCTTCAGAGAGCTCTCAAGAATTAATTGATGAAAAGGATAAGAGACAATCAGCAGCCTGAACCAGGCAGAATTGTACCTCACCTCTTGTGACACCAAGCCAGCGTGAAGAGAAATTGTTGCTGTATAACACCAATACCATCCTCTAAGTATTTTCTGAGCCTGGGAAATCTTAAACCCTCTTTTGGGCCTGCAGGAGACCTTCTCCAAACCCACCTCCTGCTCAGACAGCATTTCTTCCTAACTCTTCTTCCTCTTATCTGCCTCCAGACAGACCTGACCTGTCCTAGAGATGGATGTTGAGCACCACAAAATGAAATACTACCAGGGTTTTGAAAATGCACCCGAGTCTTCAGCTTTAGATCTCTGGAAGAGGGCTCCTAGACCAGACCTAGAAGGAAAAGAAAGACTCAGCTGCAGTGACTGTGTGTGATATAAGATTTTCCTGTTGGGCTATGCTGGACCTTAGGCATATTCTACAGGTGTTGTCCGACTCATCTTCCCTGCACATTAATCCCTGCTATTTCCAGAGTGCCCCATGAGCTCAGAGAAACACTGGTGGGCAGACCTTACTGCATCAGCAGCAGGCATAACCTTGCACTCCTCTGGAGAAAGATTTCTTCTCATCCCCCTCTGTTTCTCCAGTCCCAAGATCCTGTTGCTTTAATTTTTCCCATTTTTGGACCAAGCAAAGCATAATTCATTCTGCTGATCTCCTCTTCCACTGCTGCTTTTTCACGTTATCCTTTTAACATGATGTGTTTTGGAGGCAGGGTACATCTTTACTTCATGGCACTCCAGAGCTTTGTTAGTGTGCTTGGTTCTCAACTTAAAGGCATTTTCATTACCTTGGTAATACTTTCATTAATAAGAACAGCAGTGCTAGAAGCATAGCATGGCCCTGGACCCTGCACAAGCCATCAACAACAGATCACGCTCCCTGCTGTTTCTGAGACTGCGTACAAGAATGAAATAAGTTAATTGACAGCTTTTATGGGAAATTGCTGAGCATAAGCCCAGCTGCCATAAATATCAGAGTACACATTTTCAGCCCATGACAAGAAAAATGTTGTGCAATGTTCTTTTATTACAGACCAAGCTAATAACGCCTTATCTCACTTTTACATCAAATAAATAGGTGCACGCAGACAGCTACTGTGCTGCAGCACAGTCCCATCTGGTTTTCAGCCTAAACCACCACTCTCTAGAGAGCTGCAACACAGGATCTACCTGCCTTTGCTTGGGGCTGCAGTAGGAATTACCAAGAATAAGAATGAAGGGAAAGCCTTGCACTATCCTGGTCACGCTGGCATTACTTACAAGCAGCTCTGCAGTTAGGAGTATTTGTAGTCTGACATTAAAAGTGGCTTCAAATCAGTTGCAGCTGCTGTACCGCAGAGGATGTCCATGCCCAACAGGCAGCAGGACATTCTGCAGTGTTATTTCTCTGCTCTTTCATGCCTTAAATTCACATTAGTGACCTGACAACTCCCCAAGCCTGGGTTCCTCTATGTCAGGGAAGGGGTCTCAGCTGAACTGGAGAACGATGTCTTTGTCTTAATTTCCAAGACTGCCCTCTTGCAAAGGCACTGGCCTCCACAAAAGCAGGAGGACCCCTCAGCCAGACCGTCTCTCAGGGGGTTGGCCTCCTTTCCTGGGTACCAGTGACAGTGCATCAGGGTCACAGGGCAAGAAACATTCACCCACCAGTGTGGCAAGCATCAGTGATAGACCAGGGAAGGAAGTTGTGAGCTATTTATTTATTTAACCTTTGGAGCAGCCTCACTCCCTCTTTTCTTTCTTGATCAGGAAATAGGGCTGGGTCTTGGCACTGAGGGCTGTGAGAGCAATGCTCATGCCATGGGGCACGTGGATGATTTGTGCTCATCAGTAAGGGGCTCCTGGTGGCACAAGAGCTTTGGCCTCCAACACATCTCCCAGCCAAAGCCCAGCCTCTGCAAGAGCCCTGGGCATGCAGGGGCTTGAGCAACATCCACAGATTTCCCCTTGCCCCTCTCTTTGTCGGATGGACTGGTTTCAGCTTGTGTGAATATCCCTCAGGTGCCATCCCTGTGTGCCAAGATGTGTGCTGCAGAAGACAAGTAGTAAAGCAAATATATATATATATATATATATATATATATATGTATATTTTCTGTGCTGCTTCTTTGTAACTAACCAAGATGCAGTGAAAGAAGAAATCTGGCAAAACACCTCATTGGTCTTTATCCTTGTGATGGCTCTCAGTGTCTTACCTGGATGGGAGAAAAATCTGGTTCTGTAGTGCAGGAGCAGATAACGCCAAGTGTATGTGCAGGGCCCAGCCTGTGGCAGACAGCACAAACCAGAGTGCTGAAAGCAGGATTTTGGTGTTCTTTTAGGAAGACAAAACATTTAAAAACAGTTTGAAAGGATCTAAGAAGCTCACATTTCTGCTCTGCTAATTGTAGAGCTTGACTTCCCACCACAGAATCACAGAATCATCTACGTTGGAAGAGACCTCCAAGATCACCCAATCCAATCTCTGATCTAACACTAACAAGTCCTCCACTAAACCATATCACTAAGTGCTACATCTAAACATCTTTTAAAGACCTCCAGGGATGGTGACTCAACCACTTCCCTGGGCAGCCTATTCCAATGCCTAACAACCCTTTCAGTAAAGAAGTTCTTCCTAATATCCAAGCTAAACCTCCCCTGGTGTAACTTTTGCCTATTCCCCATCATCTTGTCACCAGGTACATGGGAGAACAGACTAACCCCCACCTTGGTACAGCCTCCTTTAAGTTACCTGTGGAGTGCAATAAGGTTGCCCCTCAGCCTTCTCTTTTGCAGATTGAACAATCCCAGCTCCCTCAGCTGCTCCTCATAAGACTTGTTCTCCAGACCCTCACTAGCCTCGATGCCCTTCTCTGGACTCGCTTGAACACCTCGATGTCCTTCTCGTAGTGAGAGGCCCAAAACTGAACACAGTACTGAACACAAAACTGAACACAGTGAGGTGCGGCCTCACCAGAGCTGAGTACAGCAGGACAATCACTTACCTAGCCCTGCTGGCCTCACTGTTTCTGATATAAGCCAGGATGCTGTTGGCCTTCTTGGCCACCTGAGCACACTGCTGGCTCATATTCAGCCAACTATCAGCCAATACTCCCAAGTCCTTCTCTGCCAGGCAGTTTTCTAACCACTCATCTCCCAGCCTGTAGCGCTGCTTGGGGTTGTTGTGCCCCAGGTGCAGGACACGGCACTTGGCCTTGTTGAACTTAGTTGGCCTCAGCCCATCGGTCCAGCCTATCCAGATCCTCCTGCAGAGCCTTTCTACCCTTGAGAAGATCAACACACGCACCTAACTTGGTGTCGTCTGCAAACTTACTGAGGGTGCTCTCGATCCCCCTCATCCAGATCATCAATAAAGATATTAAAGAGAACTGGCCCCAGTACTGAGCCCTGGGGAACTCCACTAGTGACCAGCCTCCAACTGGATTTAACTCCATTCACTATGACTCTTTGGGCCCGGCTATCCAGCCAGTTTCTAACCCAATGAAGCGTACGCCAGTCCAAGCCAAGAGCAGCCAGTTTCTTAAGGAGAGTGCTGTGGGAAACTGTGTCAAAAGCCTTACTGAACTCAAGGTAGACCACATCCACAGCCTTTCCCTCATCCACTAAGTGTGTCACCTTGTCATAGAAAGAGATCAGGTTCATCAAGCAGGACCTGCCTTTCATAAACCCATGCTGACTGGGCCTGATTGCCTGGTTGCCCTGCAAGTGCCATGTGATGACACTCAAGATAATCTGCTCCATGAGATTTCCTGGCTCTAAGGTCAAATTAACAGGCCTAGAGTTTCCCAGGTCAAGCTTCCGGCCCTTCTTGTAGATGAGCATCATGTTTTCTAGTCACTGGTCAACTGGGACCTCCCCCGATAGCCAGGACTGCTGATAAATGATGGAAAGTGGCTTGGCCAGCTCCTCTGCCAGTTCTCTCAGCACCCTCGGGTGGATCCCATCCAGCTCCATCAACTTGCATACATCTATGTGCTGTAGCAGGTCACCAACCATTTCCTCATAGATTGTGAGGGCCACATTCTGCTCCCCATCCCCTTCCACCAGCTCAGGGTACTGGGTACCCAAAGAACTGGTCTTGTTGCTAGAGACTGAGGAAAAGAAGGCATTAAGCACCTCGACCTTTTCCTCATCTCTCATCACTAATTTTCCCCCCACATCCAGTAAAGGATGGAGATTCTCCTTAGTCCTCCTTTTCATGTTAATGTATTTATAAAAACATTTCTGTTATCTTTAACAGCAGTAGCCAGATTGAGCTCCAGATGAGCTTTGGCATTTCTAATTTTGCCCCTGCAGAGCCTTACAACATCCTCATAGTCCTCCTGAGTGGCCCACCCCCTTTTCCAAAGGTCATAACCCCTCTTTTTTTTTTTTTTTTCCTTTTTTTTTTCTTTTTTTTTTTTTTTTTCCCCTAAGCTCTAGCCACAACTCTCTGTTCAGCCAGGCCGGCCTTCTTCCATGCCGGCTCACATGGGGACAGACTGCTCCTGAGCCATTAAGATTTCCTTCTTGAGGAGTGCCTAGCCTTCCTGGACTCCTCTGCCCTTTAGAACCACCTCCCAAGGGACTCTGCTAACCACTGTCCTGAACAGCTCAAAGTCTGCCCTCCGGAAGTCCAATACAGCAGTTTTACCGGTCCCTCTCCTGACTTTGCCAAGAATAGAGAACTCTACCATTTTGTGATCACTCTGCCCAAGACAGCTCCCGACCACCACATCTCCCACCAGTCCTTCTGTTTGTGAAAAGAAGGTCCAGTGGGACACCTCCACTGGTAGGCCCACTAATGAGCTGTGTCAGGAAACTATCTTCCATGCTCTCCAGAAACCTCCTAGACTGCTTCCTCTGAGCTATATTGCATGTCCAGGATATGTCTGGGAAGATGAAGTCCCCCACGAGGACAAGAGCTGATGATTTTGCAACTTTTGCTAGCTGCCTGTAGAATTCTTCATCAGTTTCCTCATCCTGGTATGGTGGTCTGTAACAGAACCCCACCAGGATGCTTGCCTTTTTGGCCTTCTCGCCAGTCCTAACCCACAGGGACTCATCATTCCCAGTCCCAGCCTCAAGTTCCACAACATCAAAACACTCTCTAATATAGAGAGCACACCACCACCCTTTCTGTGCTGCTCGTCCCTTCTGAAGAGCCTATAGCCAGTCATTGCAGCGCTCCAGTCATGGGAGTGGTCCCACAACG
The DNA here is from genome assembly GCF_011077185.1 of Oxyura jamaicensis. NCBI lineage: Eukaryota > Metazoa > Chordata > Aves > Anseriformes > Anatidae > Oxyura > Oxyura jamaicensis. Next base: position 74,323,612 of record NC_048926.1, on the reverse strand, counting down.
CTTCAGTGATGGCAAGCAAGTCATAGCTAGTCTGCTGCACAATGGCTTCTAGCTCCTCCTGTTTGTTGTCCATTCTGCGTGCATTAGTGTAGATGCACTTCAGCTGAGCCATTGCCTGCTCCTCAGATCCTGACATTGTTCCCCCTGGCTCACATCTAACAAGCCTTATTTCATCCCTGTCCCCCTTTTTACCTAGTTTAAAGCCCTCTCAATGAGCCGTGCCAGCTTCTGGGCTAGGATCTGTTTTCTCCTTAGAGATAGGTGGGACCCATCTGCAGCTATCAGAATGGGTGCTGAGTAAAGCACCCCTTGGTAAAAAAAATAAAATAAAATAAAATAAAAAATAAAAAATAAAAATATTCTTGTGTTGGCACCAGTCTCTGAGCCACCTGTTTATCAGGTGGGCTTTCTACGTCCTCTCTATGTCCCTCCCTGCTACCGAAGGGACAGAGGAAAACACCACCTGTACTCCCACTCCATCTACTAATCACCCCACCCCGCTGAAGTCCCTTTTGATAGCCTTCAGGCTTTTCTCAGCAATTTCATAACTGCTAGCCTGAACTATCAATTGAGGATAGTAATCAGAGGGGCGAACCAAGTTAGAAGGTTTCTGGCAATGTCCCTGACCCTGGCCCCAGGGAGGCAGCAGACTTAGCTACATGTAGGGTCAGGCTGGCATACAGGGCCCTCTGTTCCCCTGAGAAGGGAGTAACCAGTGACATTGGGTTTGTGTACAGCTCCTGGATAACTAAGACTTTTTTTTTCATTACTACCACAGTGCCCTTTGTGGACACCCTTGTCCCCAGGGCTAGAAATGATGCAACCCAGCAGTCACGCAATTCTTCCTTGGCACAGTGCAGGAGAGCCCCGCCTGGAGAAAGGGCTCACCTGAATCATAGTAGTTGACTTCATAGAAACAGGAATTGCTGCACTTTGGCAATCTTCCTTCCTCCTCACCTCACTGTTTTCTTCCTCCTCACCATTTTGTGTGTGCCTCTCTGAACAGCCCTGTCACAAGAAGAGAGAGAGGCACCGAGAAACCAGGACTGCTGCTGGCAGAGCTCATACAACCTTGTTGATCTGCAGCACTGGGGTCCCAGGTCACTTTCTTTCTCATTTATGGTGCTCAGGTGGTTTCTCTTGGTTATCATGCTGCAGAAGGCCATGCTGAGGTGTTATTAGAGAACATCTGTGTTGAAGGCAGACGGCACGAAGCTTTGCCACACATCAGCACCTTCCCAGTGCTTCAGCAACCATTTTTACAGTGTTTAGGGTTTGGGGAATGAAGACAGTGCCTCCTCCTTTACTCATGGGGCTCCTTGATGGGGGTGCAGCTGCATCCCTAGGCTGGTGGCCTGGGGACAGCTCTTGTGAAAAGCATCACCTGCCCAGGTCTGCGTAGGGGCTGCAACCCTGGGTGTGTGGTGAAATCGTTCAGCTATTAAATTGTTCTCTAATATAATCCTGAAGGTCTTGCCAATGCTTTTGTTCAGTATCCTCATCAGGCAAATATTTCTCAACATCTATTGGGAAATTTCAAAGCCTTCATCATTGATTTCTTGTGCTTCTCTTCTTTTTGTTAGACTATCCCATTGCGGCCTCGTGCGTTGGAGGAGCAGGAAAGGAGTGCTGCAGGAGGGGATTGCCTGGAGATGGCTTTCAGCAGCAAGACAGAAATTTGCTGGTGTTGCAGCATCCCCAGCAGCTCCAGAGACACTGCTGCAGGACATCTGCCACCTCTCCTGCTAGAAAAAGGGAGAAGCTTGGGAGAAGAGAGAGAAATGTCACTGGCACTCTGCTCCAAGCAAGGAAGTTTGCCCGTATATTGAGTTTATGCAGCAAGAGTTTGGTAGCAGGGATGGTTGTAGAAGTGGTCTTTGTGAGCAGAGCCCAGCAGATGCCCCATGTCAGAGCAGAGCCAGCTCCAGCTGCTCCAAAAGGGACCTGTTGCTGGCCAGAGCTGAGACAGTGTGAGATGCTGCTCTGGGAGAGCAGATCGAAGAGACGGAAAAAAAAAAAAAAAAAAAAAAAAAAAAAAAAAACAAAAAAAAAACTGCTGCACAACAGCAGACGGGAGAGTGAGGAGTGAGAACCAGCCTGGCACAGTCCAAGGTCCATACAGGAGGAGGGTAGGAGTTGCTCCAGGCACGTAGCAGCAGTTCCCTTGCAGCCTGTGGAGAGGTCCCTGGTGGAGCAGGCTGTCCCCCTGCAGCCCATGGGTCCCACATGGAGCAAATCTCTATGTTGCAGCCCGTGGACGAGTCCCCACAGGAGCAGGCCCTGGGCTGGAGCTGCAACCTGTGCAGAGGAGCCCACACAGGAGCAGGGGTTCTGTGGGGAGCTGCTGTCCATGGGGGACCTGTGCTGGAGCAGTTTGCTCCTGGGGGATGGATGGACGCCGTGATACAGAGCCATGTGGGAGCAGTACCTGAAGAGCTGCTGCCTGTGGGCAGCCCCTGCAGAATTAGTTCAGGAAGGACAGCATCCTGTGGGAGGGACCCTGCATGGAGCAGGGGCAGAGAGGGGCCATGAAGGAGTGGCAGAGACGAAGAAGCGTCAGGGACTGACCGCAGCCCCCATTCCCTGCTCCCCTGCTCCAGTCAGGGGGAGGAGGTGGAGAGGATGGTTGGAGGGAAGATGTTTGTATCTTTCTTTTAGTTTTTCATTATTCTAGTCTGTTAGTAATGGGCAATAAATTACTTTAATCTCCCTATGCTGAGTCTGTTCTGCCTGTTAGGATAATTGGTGAGCGATCTCTCCATCCTTATCTCAAACCTTCAGCCCTTTTTTCATTGTATTTTCTGAGGGGGTGGAGTGAGGTGGAATTTAGTTGGCCATCAGGATGAAACACCACACATCTACCACATTTTTTGTCCTTTCCTACTGTGCTGCCTGAACTGTTGCTGCTTTTTGTCCCTTCCCTGGCACAGGCTTGGCTGATTCTCCAGCAGAGACACAGAACACTTACCTTGTAATCCCAACTTGTCTTCCCTATCTGCATGTGTTTTGAAGATATTTTTGATAGCAAGGATGTACCACAGTGGGGTTATCTCTTTCCAAGTAACACCAACCCTTGTCCTCCTCTCACATCCCTGCTTCCCACTATAACTGTCCACCTCGTGGCCTCCATCTGCCTTCCTTCAAATCCTGTCTGAAAACATTTTCACACCCCAGAGTGTCTTTCTGAACCCATGACAGACTCCTTCTCCCAGCTTCTTGCTCAGCTTTGTGATATTAATGAACGAAAGGCATGCTCTGAGACAGGGACATTGGCCAACAGGAACTCACTGTTAACGATATACACCAAGCGGTGCCAAGAACACAGTAGGTCTCAATAGTTACCATTTAGAAAAACAAATACTGGGCTCTGCAGCCTTTGGTGGGAACACTGTTCCTTCAAACCCAGGAGCCTGAAATGAAACCGGAAAATTTCTCCATAAATGTCCAACTCACCTTTGATTCAGAGTGCTGTGAAAAAAAAAATAAAAAATAAAAAAATAAAGGAAAAGGAAAACCTCAAGTAAGCTACTCTCTTTTGGTGGAGATGTACTGTGCCAGAGGGACCATCCCAGTCTGGTGTCTGATCTGCCCACTTGCAATGGCTTCTTCTATCAGTCTTGTAGTAAGTCTCTGATGATGCTTTCTACCTCTTTGGTGCCTGCAGGACTAGTGAGAGAGACCCCGAGAAGTTTTTCTGTGATCAGTGCTTCAAACTGTGATTATTCTCACCTAGTAAATTCCTGCAAGTTGAGAAAAATGGCAGGATGGAGAGGCAGAGGAAGGAGAAGAGCTTGATAATAAATTGTAATTCGTAAAACCTACAACCCATAGAACTGCACCTACCTCCTTCTCAGATGTGGACAGTAAGCTGAGTTTTAGATTCAGGAAGGGGTTGTTCACCCTAAATATGACATTTTTGAGAACCCTCATGGGAGCTGTTCAGAAAACAATTACTTTCACAGGTGTTGTGCTCCCCTCCTCCATATTATTTAATGTTTTTTTTTTTTAAAATGCACAAAGTCCACATCCTTGATATCCAAGAAGGATAGCTAAGGTTTAGAGGAAACACCAGGCCCTTTAATATGCAGCCTGGCTCCTGCCCCAATAATCTTCCTTAGCATTTCACAGAAGCACCAGCTTTTACCTGTCTCTGTGAAGCACTAGGGTTTTGCAGATCTATTTCCTCCTGTAAAGCATGTGTTAAAGAAGTGGGTAAAGCATGAATGAAGATGAGTGCAAACCCAGAGTTTGCAATGTCAGGGTGCAGCACCAGCACACCTAGCTGTGTCACTGGGTGAGCCCTGCTGGAGTTGAAACCAAACAAATTTATCCTCACCTGTTCACTGCTGCTGGCAATGGGGCCATGGGTGCTCTGCCTCCTCCTTGCCACCTGGAACACTTTTAGGAGTGGCGTTTACTTAACATCAGGGCTGGAATACTGTCAATTCACATGAATAGAAATTGAGCCTCTCCCCACCTGTGTTTAACAACCCCTTTTTCAGAAAACAGAGCTGAATAGATACAAGCTTCTCCCACTGGCAAAGCATGCTTTCAGCAAGGATTTCCATGAATGCGTACTCAGAATTTGGGGGAAAAATGTGAACTGGAGCAGCTGACATGGAGCTAACCAGCATGGTGTCTACAAACCCTTGTGCCCAGAGCTTGCAGTATGTGCCAGGTACTTTGATGATGTTCACCATTTCCAAGCACCTGCTTCCTATGAGGGCAGTGATCAGATTTCCAGAGAGAGGCAGGGGCAGACTGGTGTTGAGAAGCTGTTTCCAGCTCCATGTATCAACCCACTGGCTTGTTTTGGGGTAAGGGGAGGCATCAAGAAATAGCATTAAGGGCTGGTGTTCAATTTATATTTGTACAAAATGTCAAACTTAATGAAATGAAAATATTTGGCCTTCAAATGCATGAGGAGGAGGCTTGCTTAAATCACCCTGAGGTGGTGATTGAAGGCTGTCATGGTATGGGAGGAGGGAAGGTGCCCATGGCCACCTGGCCGTGTCACCCATGGGGCAGAGCTGTGTCCCCAGCATAGCCTGACAGCAGGATCAGGATGTTTTCTGCACTGAGGCTGGTCACAGTGCTGCACCCCTGTTTTTTCCTCCTTGTCATTCTTGCTGTGATTCACCAGCAGGGAGGTGACTTGAAGGGAAAGCCAAGCAGTGATGAGGGAGGGAGGGAGAGCCTGGCAGGCTGAATTCCTCTCCTTACTCGGTCAGGGGTTAGCTTGCTCCAGGTTTCTGATTTCACCGGGAAGCCTTTGAGGTGGTGAACATCCTCCTGCTCCATAAGGCAGGCAAGTTTCGTCACAATAGATCTATTTCTGATTTTCTTACGTGTAGCTATTTCTCAGTATCTCTACATGCTGAATTTTAACTTCCTCTTTATAAGGCACAGAGAACCAAACAGATTTTAAGGCCAAAGGGTTAAGATTTCACTAGCCCAAGAAATGTGTATTATTTTGTTAACAGGAAAGACCTGATCTTTCTAAACTGCTTAATTGTTTTTGTCCAAGGCCCCTTTTCTTGGCTGAGCCCTGACCTATTGCAGTAATGATGTTTTCAGATTGTAAGGGACAGAAAAAGAAAAATGAAACTGGCTGTGGGGCAACTGAGAGGAAGTGGTTTGCACATTTCCCCTCCTCCTCATCTTTCTCCGTCTGTACTTACTTGCTTTCCTTTTCTCCCCCACACACCTCCTTTTGCAAGCATGTGTCCCGGAATAAGCCCAGGAGGTTTCTTGTTATGTTGTGTTTGAAAGCTTGGCTGGGAAGGAGAGATCTGTCTTTTTTTTTCATAAATAAAAATGTGAAGCACATGATTCATCCCAGAGAGGGAGGAAGGGTAAAAGGACAAGATGTGCTGGGGGAGTCCAAGAAATCTGTCCTCTGCAAGGAGGGATCTCCTTAGCTCAGCAGGCTGATGCCCCAAAATACTTTGGTTTGCCCTGTGAGGATGTGTGTCCATGCCCTGCTGTGGAAGGAGGGAGAGCAAGGTGTCTGAGCCCTGCTGCCCCTTCTGGAGAAAGGAAGGGGCAGAGGGCAGGCAGGGCATGAGCAGGGGGAAGATGCTGGTCCTGGAGGTGATCAGCTCCCAGACAGCTTCAGCCAGAGCTGGGCAAAACCCCCACAAGCCACAGAGATCAGCTCCTGTCATCATCCCTGAGCAACAGATTGGGCTTGGGCCATTTTAATCGAAGGGAATCCAGCATTTCTGCTTCCAGCTGCTGCATTTTGCAGCTTGGCCCCTGTCCTGCCCCTCAGAGCAAGTCTTCCCCGGGCAGCCCCATCCAGGTACCAGCCACACACCCCATGAGCTGTCTCCTGCTTACACATGCCCATAAACAGGGTTCTGTTGGGACTTTCACTCCCAAACACTTTGCTAGATCTGCCAAGAACACTCCTTTTTTTTTTTTCTTCTTCTTTTTTTTTTTTTTTTCTTTTTTTTTGGTCTGAAAGCCTGTGTTTGCAGCAGCAGCAGCCTGTCCTGCCAAATCTTCCTGTTTATCCCAAGGCTTTCTGCAGGGTGAGCCTGGCAGGGAGGCGTCCTGCTGGTTCCCACCCTGCAACAAGCACCCAGGGAGAAGCCAGCAAAACCCACTGAAAGGCTTGCAGCTGCAGACAAGCAGCTTGCAAGATTTTCTTGCCAATTCACCCAAAAGCTGCCACTGCCACTTTTTGCAGCAAAAGTTAACATGTCATTTTGAAACGAGTCAGTGATGATGACAAAGCGATGTGGTCATCCAGATGCAGCTGGGAGCAGATCCGCAGCAAGGGGATGAAGGATAAGGACAGCGACCAGCCAGATGCAGCAAGAGCTTGGAAAGCACCAGGAACGCCACCAGCAGTTCAAGTTTGTCTTGCTGATTGGCAAGTCTGGATGGGATAAAGCATCAGAGGACACCACTGGCTACAGACATTGTGGCTGCAGTTAATTTTCTTCAGCTTACAAATATTTTAGGGTTTCATCTTTTCAAGACTACTGAAGACAATTGGATTAGTGTGTTGTTAGCTTGGTTAGCCCCTTGAATTTGAGCTGGTATTAAAAATTTTAGAAATAAAAATCAATGTCCAAGTGAAAAAAAAAAAGTGTTTTATTATTATTATTATTTTATTTTTTTAATCATACTAACAGCTGTCTGAATGCTGAAAAACAGCAATGGAAGAAAGCAAAAGCAAAGTGATTCAGGAGCATATGCCTATGGCTACTGTGGGGCTGCACTTCATGGAGGAGGTTTGTACTGGGATGTTGGGATCAGAGGGAAATGAACAGCTCAGAGGACCAGGATTGTCTCCTGCTTTTCTTGTGAGTGGTTTTGGGGTGAACATTGCATTTCCAGTGACGCTTGCAAGAGGTCAGAGTATGGGCAGAGGTCTGGAAGCCTGCCCAGATCGTCCATCTTCTCCTAATATTTCTCACAGGGAGAGAGCATGCAAGTGGCAAGCAGCAACACTTATCCTTGGTGTCCTGGTGGCTGCTGGCTGCTGTTCCTGGAGGACATAGACCTGGGCAGCCCTTTGCCAGGTCATGAGCACAAGCATGGCATGAAACTCATCTGGTGATGCCCAAGGATGGACGAGATGGAGAAAGCCCCATCTCCTTCAGCAAGCATGAAGGAGAGAGGTTGTTAGTGGGTCTGTGGAGCAGGACAGCTCCATTTGAGACCAGACCATGCTAAACACGTTAGTGTGATGCCAGGTTTAACAAGGAGGAAAGAGAACCACACTGAAATTTGTTCATGCTCAGACAGCCAGAGGTGAAGCACTGTAACTGTGCTGTGAGGACATCCCAACGTGAATTTCCCTGGGATCTGCCTCTCCCAAAGAGGTCTGTGCACTGGCACATGCTACCAAAAGCCCACAGCACATTTATTTCAACTCTTGGTGCATGCAATGCAGCCTGGAGAGTGATCAGTGTGAGGGGCTGGGAGGTGAAAGGGAGCAGCAGTCATGCCCCAGCTTTCTCACTTATTTTCTGCGAGCTGATCCAGCACAACAGGACAAGCCTTTTTTAACAGGGAAAACACAAGCTGTTTGGTTCCAGCCCTGCTGGCTGAGCCTGTGTATCTCCACTGAAGTAATGGAGTAGCACTGACTTCCATTGGGTCATGGTGTGGCCAGATGTGGTGGCTGGCATCAGGTACTGGTGGAAACCAGTGATGGTCAAAGACCTCCAGCTGATCCCATCAGCCTCAGCAGATAACTTACTAGCAAATCCTAGCAGGATTTTTTGTTTGTTTTTTTCCCTATGTTGCCATGACAGTTTTTTCTATTTCACAAAATCACAGAATGGCTAAGGTTGGAAGGCACCTCTGGAGGTCACGTTGCCCAACCCCTGCTCAAGCAGGGCCACCCAGAGCAGGCTGCCAGGACCACATCCAGGTGACTTTTGAAGATCTCCAAGGAGAAGACTCTACCACCTCTCTGTGCAGCCTGTGCCAGTGCTCCATCACCAAAACAGTAAAGAGTTGTCTCCTGATGTTCTCCTGTGCTCCACTTGGTGCCTGTTGCCTCTTGTCCTGGCACTGGGGTATTTCCCATGTCTAACTTCAAAGGGGCTTGGCTGCTTCCTAAGCATTACTTCCAGTTCTTTAACTGTAAGCTCAGCCAAAGGTGCTATTTTTAACCAGAATTTTAAACTTTCTCTGGAGGCTACCATCAGCACTCTTTGGGCCTCTTGTGCAAATCTGTGAGTGCTTGGGACTCATTGCTCTACTCTGACATAAAAAGGCTCTGTGTGACTAGCAGGTGGAGAAGGCTTCACAGCTTCAACCAGCTTCAATCACAGATCAGGAAGACCTTGTTTTCCCTCACTCTGCCTGCAGGTTTTGCTGCTTTGGATGCTGACCAGCTTCCCAAGTGTGCTGCTCTCATACCATCTGGGCTCTTTGCCTGCAAGGTCACACAGCCAGCAGGACTGTAACTAGATTTGTAGTGACAGCAGAAAACTGGAAATGCTTCCACCTCTGAAAGGTTTCCCTAGTTTACCTTCTCAGTGCAGCCCACATGGCCTGTGAGGACCATGGGCAGGCACCCACGCATGCTGTGTCCACATAGGACTGAGATGAGAGGTCATTTTGCCATGCAGGGCTCTTGACGGGCTGGCTTTTCTCTTTCCCAAGCCTCCTCTCCTTCTCACCTTGAAAATACAGATTGGAAACAGTGGGCTGAGCATACCCAAACCAACCCCCCAGGCATGAATTCCCCTCAGGCTGGTTCCCCTTTATCTGCATGGGCTTCCCTGCTGACCTTGGCCCCACCAGAGCCCCAGAGGACTGCTTACCTCAGGACAGGAAGAGTGGAGGGCTCAAAAGCTGGAGAGGGAGTGTTTTTCTTCCTGCTGCATTGAACGCACCATGTCCTGGCTGACCTCAGCTAGTGTTTTGTTGTGCCCTGAGACCTGTTTCCACATTATTCAGCAGATGTAAAACAGGTAAATAGTGCAGCAACACTTTTATGAGATACAGACTTGGTCAAAATGATGTCCAGGAGGTGTTCTGCAGAGTCATCTCCGCTCCATTATTTTTTGGTTAAACAACCTCACCTACTCTCTCACATCCTGAGCATAACATGTGATGACTGATATTATTGCTCCAAAGCCATTCAGTGTCAGTGGTGGACAGGGGACAAAATCAAGGAACAGACACCTGAAACGTGTGGCCCACATGCAGACCTCATGCAAAACCACAGAGCAGCTCTGCAAGGCCAGGTGCCCAGAAATGGAGGGACCCTCAAGCTGAGGGATTTCTGATCTGGGTTGAGAGCAAATATCATGACTGTAAGGAGCACAGAATATACTTTTTTCTTTTTTTTTTTCTTTTTTTTTCCCTTTTTTTTTTTTTTTTTTTTTTTCCCATATTAGTTAATCCTTCCTCAGAAATGGCTTCAGCTAGCAGCCCCTTGAAATGGCACCGTGTACAGACAACACAACCCAAGTAGTTCCCTAGCTCCTCTACTGCAAATTACAACATTTTTTTTAGCAAAAGAAGAAGTTTGATGCAACTTGGACTTGTAGGTGCATTTGTATATTTCGTCTGCATAAAGCCACTGGCTTAATATGCACACACTATCAGAAAGATGAATACTTATGTGCTTGTGTGTCTTCTTTTCTGAGTGAATTGTCACTCTTCAGGACATTTGCAATTCATTGCCCTTTTGTTGTGGATTGGACTGGGCTTTTCCAAGAGGAAACCACTTTCTGAACTGTGTTAGAGAAGCACTTTGACAACTTAAGGAATTAATTCCTGCCAGCTTCTGATGTTGGCACTTTCCATTCTCGATAAATGTTAGAACAACCCCAATAGCTGGAACAATGGTTTAACAAGAAGTTTCCAGCTAACCAGAGGTACTTGAAAGTGATTAGCAATCAGGAGGAAAACTGGAACAATGTGAATCTCTTGGGATGCATCTACAGTGAGTAGGCAGGATTGTTTGTGCACTACCTCTGTCCTTTCCCCCTGCAGAACACCGTATGTCTTGACAACATCCATCACAAGGCAAAAACTGGGAGTCTTCTACTGCTGAAAAGTTGAAGTCTGGGAATTCAGTCTAGGAAGCCAGGCAAGTATTTACCAGCTTCCTTAGACAGACTAGTACAGCCCAGCAGGAAAAGTCATCATCACACATAATGTGTAATTACAGTTGGGTGTTAAGCAAAATAGGATTTCTTAAAATGTAATCCTGCGTATATCATTTTGAATGTGAAACTCACTGATCTGAACACATGCAATTTCCCCCCCTTCCCCCAACCCCCCCCCCCCCCCTTTTTTTTTTTTCATGCACCATTTATTTGCATGATTTGCATTTTGGCTGGTTTTCACTTTATACAGAGCCTGTTTTACCCCGGACCACTGCACACTCAATGCTGCAGCTCCCAGTGCCTGTATTTACAGCAAAAGGCAAACAGAAACAAGGATTTCAATAGCAACTGGTGACCTGAACACAACAGTGTGTAGATAGGTGTGGGATGTGTGGGCACAGACGGGCATTGGGTGCCAGGGCCAGGATGAGAAGAAGCTTTCTGAAGCACATGTGGAAGCAGGATCCACCAGCCTTCTCCAAGATGCTCTCATTTGCTCACCCACCTGCTCCCCAACACAGGCTTGGTGGCTTCCTCCTGTCCTCCAAGGGATATTTTCAACTTCATTCTCTGGGTTCCTGCCCTGGTTTGGTGGTTGCACCCTTTGAGACCTTCTGGTGTGCCTCCCAGACCCCTGCACTATCCTAGTTTCCCTCCTTCTATGTGCATTTGGATGATATTTTAAATCTCACTCTTCTTTTATGTCTTTGTCTGGAATAAAATAAATAATTATCCAGGCCCAAAAAGAGCGAAGAAATCGCAAGGTAATGTGTCCCATTGCCATTTTCTGCATGCAAAATCAGAGACAGATGTAGCTACTGGCTCTGAGGAATAAATAAATGGAGGACAATCCATAATATTGCACATTAAAGCTAATGTAGACACTTACTTTAAGAGCAAGCAACTCAAGGTGACCACTTGTTGTTTACACCTGTCTGACCTCTGGAGCAGTGCTGTCTGCAGTAATAGGATTGCTTTTGAGATACACTAACATGTTGCTCACCAGGACTGATCTGCAGTGTGGCTTGGCATCAGTGTGCACAAGAACTGATCAATAAGCGGGGCTTAAGAAGCACTCCCCCCTCTGTTCTAGGACCTGCTTTCTTCCTAGAGCTGCGGAAGGTAGTGTTCTGCAGCATGCTGGAGGACACCCTGCCTTCTGCTTGCACCACATCCTCCTTTTCTGCCTACTGCCAAAGAGAGCAGTGGGTTTCTGCAGCATTGAATACAGCGACCCAGGGGATATGGCCTTAGCAAGCAGAGACTCAATAAATTGGGAGTGAAGGTTCTCTGGGGGATTGAAGATTTGGGATAATTATTTTTCTGCTGCCTTTCCTGATATTGTCACTGGCACAGTCACTTGTGAACGTCTATTGTGGGTGCCGAAAGACACCTTTCTCTGCCCAAGAAAAATCTGTGCAGTTAATGACCAGGCTTCATAACGAGGCTGTAAATTAGGAATTCTTTCGGCCTTCTACCCGTTACATGTATAATTCTAAATCTTCTGTATAGTTTTCATTGCTTCCTGTGGTCTCTCTCCAAGCTCTGTGTCTTTCACATTTGCATGTCACTGCAGCTGGCACCTGCCCAGTGCTAACGTGAAAATGACCTTCCTCAACTGGGACTTACCTTCTATCACCCATCCCACAACACTTATTCCTTCCTGCAGAAACATCACCCTGCATCTGATCCTTTCCTTCTGCACATTGCTCCTGTGCTGCTATTTGAATGCTCTGCTCACTTCCCATTTCTCATCCTGACACCGGGCACTTTTGCTTCTCTTTCTGCTGATAATGCCAACTGTAGCTGCAGCTCAATCATCATGTTTGGTGCTTTTTTATTTTTTTTTCAAGCCCTTCCAATTTTTTCTTCTCATCCCCTTTAAACTGACAACTGGTGTCTCCGGTAAGGTTGTAACGGTCTGAGGGACACAACTTTCTGCTTGGCTCTCCTCATGACTTCAGAGGTTAGGGAACAGGTGACAGAGATCAAACAGGCTTGTGGGGATGGCAAGGGCTTCTAGGTGAGGAACAAATCTGAGTAGTACCAAGTAGCATCAGTGTCTACCTGAGGGAGAACACCAACACCAATATGTAATGGGAGACAAACAGAAATGGGGGAAGGGAAGAAAAAATAGCAGCTACACGTTGGACACTCCTGTGACAGTACTCATGGGACAAGAGAGGCTCACTTCTGGTGGCCACAAGGCATTCCCATTGCTCTCCTTGAGTGCATTAACTCCCAGGGCACATCCCAGCTGCCATGCTTGGTCTGATGCTGAAGGGACTCAGAAGTGAATGAACAGCCTGAGCTCAGGGACCTTGTGGGAAGCTGATCAACAGGTAAAGCTAATCAACAAGCAAAACAGATCTCCACCAGTGCACGAGGAGACAGGATGTCCATGCCCTGTGCCATGCTCTGGTGTCTACCACCGTTGTGTGGTTCATCAGGAGACACCCACAGGAGCCACAGATGCCCTTCAGACCCAGGGAGGTGGCGAGGAGATCTTGGCAGGGATGAGGCTCAGAAGAGGGCTCTGGCACTGGGCAGCTTTCTCAGAAATTGCCTTTCAACCCCACTGGCACTGGAAAATCCTATTGCTTTGTTGGAGGTCTCAGGAGCAGGAGGGGCTGCACAGCAACAGCTTTCAGATCATGACCGCAAGGTCGCCACTCCTCCATGATGTCAGCCTGTTTACTCTCCTCTGAAGGAGTTTCTTTGTCTGTTTCTCCAGCAGGATCTCAAATCCCAGAGCTTATCCCAGTCTTTTTTTTTTTTTTTTTTTTTTTTCTTTCCTTCATACTTCAAAACCCCACCAAAAGGGAGAAAACCTATACATGGGGTCTCTGCTGCCACATGCAGAAATTTTCTAGGAGACCCCAACAACCAAAAAAGCCCTGGACAGCCCACACCTCTTTATACATGGAAACATGGGAAAAAAAAAGAACTGGGGGGGGGGGGGGGATCTCCCAATCTCCTGATCACTGCAGAACAGCCATTTGCAAACACATTTCCCTGGCACCTCCGTGCCAGCAGCCACTCTCTAGATGAGATTTCCCACATGGATTTGCTGAGAGAAGCAGAAGGAGCAGAGGGATAACTCAGTAGCCGCAACCGAGGTGTGCCAGGGAGGCAGCCCAGTTTCCCCCTGTGATACAGCAATGCAAACACATGCAGATAGCTCCACTGCATGCCCTGGTGGTGGTGGGACTGCCGGCAGCTCACACCAGCAAGCAAACCTGCAAGTGGGAGCTCAAAAAGCAGAATAATTTTTAGCTTCCACCATGCAGGAGGACAGAAAGGGTGATAGCTTTTATTTTACTACCATCACATGAACATGACCCCGAGGCTCTGTTACTGCTCCTCCTTCTTGAGTGCATTGACCACATCTCACCAAGGAGCCGAGGCTGTGGGCAGTGTGGGTTCTTGCCCTTTTCATGAAAATAAACACTTTAGCAGGGTCCTTCTCCACATTTTCCCCACTCAATGGTGAGTTCAACCTGTGTTAGCCAACCACCACAGCATTCGCGGGGTAGCGCAGCCTCTAGACAAATTCATGAGAAAAGGCAGGCTTCATTGGTCTGTCTTGCTAATTGCTGTGAAACCAGAGAGGTATCTTTCCCAATCCCGCCTGTGTCCATGGGCCTTTCAGAAATCAAACACAGGAAGGGGGGAAAATTACAGCCCAACTGGGAATTGCCACAAGCTGCTCATTAAGTTACAGTGGGGCTGTGCACACACCGTGCACACTGCTGCAGTGAGAAAGCACAATTTCGTTCAATGTTTGTCATTGACTGTCTTACAGCTACCAGATTTCCAAAGGTGCAATATGGGAGTGGAGTATCCCCAGGCCAACCCACCTCCCCTGAAAGCTCCATATCAAAGCACAGAGGCTCTGGCCACTGGAGCCAGCCCCTTGGGCTGGAGGTGGGAGCAGGAGGCATCTGCCCAAAGCCTCTGCTGTCTGCTGCAGCCTGGGACTGACTCTGGGCACTGTGCAACTGGAGCCTGATACTCAAGACAATACCTGGATAATAAATTTCTTTACAGAAGCATCAGCAAAGCTTTGAACCTTTCCCACCTATGGCATTCCTTTTTTTACTACTCAGATGCCTCCTTCCAGTTCCCACCAGGACTTCACTGCAGTGCCAAACCAGTGTTGAAGCCACCTCTGCAGGTCAGTGGTATGAGAACACCCTGGTCCTCTGAGCAAGGGAAAATGAAACTCTGAGGAACTGAGACTGATTAAACCATGGAAATCTAGTCATAAAAAGTCTTCTTCTGTTTCAGAATAACTTTCGTGAGCAAAGGAGGAGGTCTTGACCTGCGGCAGGGACGGTGGAGCCCAGGTGCTGGCTGCACTCAGGGAAGTGGGAGCTGCAAGCCCATCTCTCTCCTGCTAGGAAAATACCAGTGCCTGGTATTTCATCTAATGATGTATTGACACTTCATACTTCTTTAATTGAAGCAGAAAGGTCATGAGTCAGAGTTTCCCTCTGAGCTTGGATTTGCTTCTTCTGAGAATGAATTGAGCACTTCTGACCCACTTAGCAGGAACAACGTGGGAGTGAGTGAAAGCCTTGCTGTTTACGGGGTGAGACTGGATTGGGCACTGAGGCTGCAAAACACCACAAATGTAACTGTTTTCCCTCTTGTCCGAAAGATGTTTTGGTCCTGGCATGACAGTGAAAGCAGAAAGAATGGCAGGTATGACTTTGGGCTTCACATGACTGACTGTAAGCATCAGTGATCTTGTTTCCATCAAAACCGAGAGCAGACTCAATGCTGCCATCAAGATGAGATGATTCTCATGGCTGGTTCTGATTGCCCTTTATTACCCCTTTCAGTATTATGTTCTATTTATTAAGACCAGACTTTTCCACACCACATGGTACCTGTATGTTGTGCCCCACTATGTCTCATTTCCACTCCATGGGAACGTGGCTGTGACACAAGGGCTCAGGTTGCACACGTTGCTTGGCATGTTGCTTTTCTCCTTTTTGTCCACCCTCCTGGCTCTTCCAAGCTGGACCCACACATACAGCAACTTGCCCAGGGTGGAGGCAGGGATGTAGCATGCCTGTTTGGATGGGATCTTGAGCACCCCACCATTAAACACACCTGTAATGTCTCCCACACAAAGCAGTTCATTACAACATCCCCAACCAACCAGACCAAGCTGCCTGTTGGGAAGGATAATGTCTTGGGCAAAATTTGTTCACAGGGCAAACCTCTCAAACAGCCAGAAGCATTTCTACTCCAGTTTTCCACATCTGAACCTCCTGCTAGGAGATAGTTACATGTCTGAGATGCTTTGAGTAACAGAAAGAAATAAACAATATGTATTATTTAGCATATTAAAAATAGAAACCAAGTAGGACTCAAATATTGTTTCATATTTATTGATATTATACATATTTTCATATTTATTGATTCATATTTTTTACTTAAGGTAGTTTAATTCTCCATGAAAACAGCTCATACAGGCCTGAAAAAAATAAATCATATGCCTAGCACAGCTAGCATAGAGGTAACATTGATCAAACCTGGTAAATGTTTAAGCAGTTCACATCCAGTGATTTCCTGATCAGTACCAACCATCAGTTTTTGCACCAAGCAGGAGTGATGTCCATCTGCAAACAAATATTGTATTTTTTCCTGGGGAATTAACATCCAGTACAAAAACCTTGCCCATTAAAGATGAGCACCATCACTATAAGCTGCACGTTTCTTTTTGTTGCTTAGGATCAGACACCAAGGGTTTATGTGACCATATGCAAAACAGGAATTCATTTCTCTGTTTGGAAAACAAGGTGGGGATAGGACTGGGAATGATTTCCTGAAGCCTCAGGTGCAAAAAGCCCTTGGGTGGTTTGCACAAGCATCCGTGCTGTTGTCAGACAGAAACTACTGCAGCTCAGCTGGCAAACCTTTGGCAAGCAAGAGCAGCAGAAGAGAAGAGAAAGATGAAGGGACAAGTGAAAAAAGACCATATTCCTCCTCATTTTCTGAATTGCAGGACAACCTGGGAGGGTTTCTGGTACATATGTAGTTTCTATATGTGCCCTTGGAGACCCAGCAGTATTCTCACTGGGTCCAAAAGGAGCTTGTGCCCCTCAGGGTTACTTCTCAACAGGCTCAAAATTATAGCATTAAGAGAATAACTGTGCTGTGGCAGCATGCAAGGCAAGGCATTGGACATGCAGCACAGTTGGATGGGGAACAACCAGGACCCATCTGGAGAAACCCACAGTGAGTGAGAAACATACAAAATACCTGAGCTGGGCTTGACACAGAGCAGAAAAAAGGACAGAGAAAAAAAGAGGGTGCATAGTGCCAAAGGTAGTATGGCAGCAGGAGATAAATAGAGGAATTGTTACCAACACTATGAACAATAGCACAGGAGCAGGAAAAGCAGCATGGTGACCTGGAGCTGGCAGCTAGCACAGTTGCTGAGGAGGATTCCCAAGACCTGTTGTGAATCCATGTGTGCAGGCAAAACGTCAGCACACGTAAAGGAAAACCACAGCCAGCAGTGCCACTGGAACAAAAAACTGAGGATCAGCAGCACACTCGTACGTGAGCATTTTGCAGCCAGGTGTTGGGTAAGCTCCTACCCTAGTCAGCAGCCAAGTTGGATGGTGCAACGGGGAGAAGGCCCTGGCTCATGCCTTCACAGAGTGTTTTAAGGGAGAAAAATAAGAAAATAGCCCATGGGAGGGGTTGGCTTATTTACAAACATTAGTAAGCACTTTTGGGAAAGAAGGGATTTTTATAGCACAGACATTTTATTGTAGATAAAAAATAGGGATATTTTTGGGAAGATAATACCCTGCAGATCTAGTGTGCTTTGGTTCTCCCCCCAGAGATGCTTGCGGGCACATGGGTCACCCCGTGCAGCTGAACCCAACCTCCAAAGATGTACACCAGCAGCATCAGTGGAAACAGAATGAATTTTTGCTGCCCACAACTCTTGTGTGTTCACAACTTGATGCTTTATCCTCAGCTGGGCACTTGGTCCCATGCCTGCATGGTGGGACCTCCTGTCAATGACTGATACCTGGAGGGCTTCAAATCCTCGTGTATAAACTGGGGCTAAAGCCATGTCTTCACCTGTCCAGCACCTCAGCACTGCACTCCAAGAGAGGCATCAACAGAGATAGGGACCTCTGCTTTCCAGGTGACTCTGCCCTCCTGCCCTTGAATTAGGGTGATTTCAGCCATAACACCTTGACAGTGGGTAGATCCTTTAGTAAATCCCTCATCAGCAAAGCTTTGGAAAATAAAGGTTGCTAATCACAGGCATGCATCTTCAGGAGAGCTGACTGACTGGGCCAGTAGTCACCATGATTGTGTGTGGGTGGGGTTTTTGAGCTGGCAGCCTCTGCTTTCTTCCCCAGTACTTCCAGATGGCCTGTGGTCTTGAGAAGACATTTATCATCCTAGCACCAGCTCTTCCTTGATGACATCATGAACTCAAAATGGACCATGCTACAGCATCTTTGGCTATACCACAGCAAGGAATGGTCTCAAGTTGCACCAGGCAAGGTTCACATTGGACACTGGGAATAAATTCTTCATGGTGGTCAAGCATTTGACAGGCTGCTCAGGGAGGTGGTGGTGTCCCCATGCCTGGAGATGTTTAAGAGGTGTGGCAGTGAGGGACATGGTTTAGTGATGGGACGCAGTAGGTCAGGCAGATGGTTGCACTTGATGATCTTGACAATTCCATGAAAGCATGCCATGCCTACCTGTGACTTATTTTTCATACACCTGACAGTGAGCTGCCACAGTAATGATTCTTCAAAAACTCACCAAAAATCATACTATGACAGCAGGAGACTGGTCAAGAATGGGAAATAAATTCTTTGGAAGTTACAAGAGACAGAAATTGCATCCATTACAGGAAATGCCAGAGACTAAAGTGTTTGAAGCTGGGAGAAAGCTCAGGGGAAATACCACATAACTTCTTGTAGAGCTGCTGCTGGTTCCTAGACATCCACTTATGGCCCCATAAACATCCATTTATGGAGCCAGATGGAGGCAGGATACTGCAGTTCTTGAACATGTGGTCCATGCTGCTGCTGTGGGTAATGAGGTACCAAGGGCCCAGTGTCAATCCCTAAATCACTGGGTATTATTGTGAGAGTGATTTTATTGCCTCTTGATTGCTGACGGATGCAGAAAGAGACAGATGGCTCTGTGTGCATGAACCTACTGCAGAGCTGTTGTTTGCTTGTGTGAGGGGATGAGTCAGCCAGATGCAGAGCAAAGGACAGCTTCCTGGTGTTTGATCCTAAAGCCCTGTGTCAGGATCTCTTTTGGTATCTCTTAGCAAGAGCACAGGCACAGCAACTTCCCTATGTGCCAAGAAGTTACACGTGAGAGGGGGCGAGTCTCCTGTAAAGCAGGCCTTTTGGAGTGGTGGAGCTTTCCTGTGGGAAGCAAGCCAACAAGGAGCCAGCTGAGTCCGTGCTTGTGCTGGTCCTGCTCAGGTGAGTGGGTGAGAAAGCCTCTGTTTCTGCATCCTGTTCTGGTTCAGACACACAGAGGTTGTCCAGGGCTCCTCCTGCGCCCTTCAGGAAGTGGGATCTTCCTTTCACTCAGCTGACCTTCTGGGCTGTTCAGCCCTGGATCATAGAAATACCTAACACAGCAAAACAGGAGCAGCAAAAGCTGGCAGGAGCACAGGGTGCCCAGCTGCCTGCACCGAGTACAAGCAGTGTGAGAGTCAATTTGCCAGGCAGCACAATACAACAGCGTATTGCAAATCTGCTGCATAAAACCAAAAGTTCTCAAGACCCTGCTTATGTGTGCATTGTGGTGCCTGAGGAGTGTGTCACCTCTGTGCCTGGCCGACAGCAGCCAGCTTGGTGAAGCAGGGGCACTGCCCTGGTGAAGGACACCTCACACCCTGCTGTGGGGTGGAAATGGCTCAGTCAGGGTGGGTTCTCCAGCTCTGCTCCAACTGGTGGAGCAAATCTCCACGTCCACCTGGTAGCCCCAGTGGGATGGACATCTGCCCACCACAAGTGTGCTCCTGTGGGTCTGTCTGCTGCCACAGGGCTGCAGGGAATCCTGAGAGTTCTGCTTTGTCCCCTGACCTGGCCAGGTCATGGCTGGAGGAGACAGACACCTGTAGTTTGGGAGAGCACCATTGTTTGACAACTCTTCTTCCCAGAGAAGCTGGATTTTACCAGGGTTTGAATCGAGATTAATTGCACACTTGTCTCCTGCTAAGCTTTTCTCTTTTTCCAGTTAATATGTGTGATCTCACAAGCTCTTCACAAGCCTGCAGTGTGGCATATGTGCACATGTGTGTGGAGGGTTTGCTGCACTGGACAGCCTGGGAGGTGCCAAAGGTACAGCCTCAAGGGTGAGACAGAGAACCAAAGCCACCTGGTGCAAACAGTCTCTCCTGAAATCCCTGACCACCTCCTAAGTACACCAAGACAGAAATGCAAGACTGATAGCCAAGGGCTGAAAGGAAAGCATCTCCTCCCAGCTGCCCTCCCAGGAGAGGAAACATTTCAGAAAACTTCTTCAGGAAAGAAGTGCAAAAAGAGGTAGATCTGGCAGAGAGAAAGGGAGATAAAGAGAAAGAACTGTGCTGAAAACAATTCTCTTTTACTTATTTTTGTCAGAAGGGAGTCATGTTGTAGAGCAGAGAACAGTTTGCAGTTGTAACTGGTGCAGAAGTCCAAGCCAACAAACATTTCAGATTTGTCTAAGCATCTCGTTAACCTCCAGTGACATCCTCCCGCGCTGCAGAAGAAAGGCCAGAAAACCGGGGAAATGAACCAACTGAAAGAAAGTTGAAGTAAAGGCAGGAAAGCTTGGTGAAGAGCTTTGTGCAAGGTACATGAGAGCAGAAGCTGTCTGAGAGACTTCTGAAACTGGATGGCTATCAGCAGCAAAGATAGGTAAATATAGGTAAATATACTATTTAAGGTAAATAGGTAAATATACTATTTAGGTATAGGATAGGTAAATATACTATTTATTTATCTATTTATGTGTTTATTTATGGTGCTCTGAAATTGCTGAAAGCTTTGAAAGATGTTGAAAGAATTAATTGTATAACAAAAAGTTTTCTTTAGGCATCTCGTTCCTCTACCTCCACTGCTGATCTGGCAGTCTGGTTGTAGCTGAAGTATGCAAATACTCTGTTGGCCTTGGCACAGAATGAGACCTCTATTATATCAAGTTTTTATTACAAACTTAGGAGGACAATTGATAATAACCATGCCCAGTATCTCCATGTTCTTCCAGCATGACCAAACACGTGCAGAGGTTATCTGTGCTCTGAAGAACACAGACCTGTTTTTTTGTTGTTGTTGTTTATTCCTTCAAACTCCTTTTGCAGATCTGTTGCTACCATGTCATTGCCATTTGAAGTCATGGTCTGACGAGATGTCTGGCTTGATTTCAGGCATTATTCCAGCTGCTTCAGGAGGGGAAGTGTCCCTTCCCATCGTACCAACAAGAAATCATTTGGTGATTTTTTTCAAAGTCATGAGCTGAATGTAAAGACCTCCTAGAGCAACAACAGATTTCTGTAAGGCGTGTTGGGAGTGTGTCCTCAAGGGCAGCTGAAAACATAGGCTGCCTTCC
This sequence comes from Oxyura jamaicensis, assembly GCF_011077185.1. Lineage (NCBI taxonomy): Eukaryota > Metazoa > Chordata > Aves > Anseriformes > Anatidae > Oxyura > Oxyura jamaicensis. The sequence continues at coordinate 74,302,409 of NC_048926.1, read as the reverse complement.
CTTTTGGTGTCTGTCAGTATGGTCTCTGTGACTGTAAATGATCACAATTGATCCTACCTGAGCTGCTGCTGCAGGCAGTGCAGGGCTCCCCATCTGCCTGGCCTGAGCACCCCTTAATTACAGCCTGTGGAGAACTGGGGATAAAATAGGACTCTAAGGTCTGCTTCGTTTATCCCTGTGTGAGCAGCATGGTGTGAGTGGGTGACAGTATGAAATAATGGTAGACAAAAACAAAGCTTAGCAGTAACAGCCCAGAGGTGAGGGGTTTTCTGGTGGGGAGGTGAAAGGGCTCCCTTTTCCCTTCTCTGTTAAGATTGGTTGGGATTATGGTAGCTGCAAAATGAAGTTTCAGAAGGAGCAGTGCCAGTTGTCCCAGTCACAGCTTTTTCTGCCTAGTTTGAAATAAATAATTGTTTAAATTTTGGTCCCTCTATTTTTACGAGTTTATGAGGTTCATTCCTGTAAGCAAGTCAGTATGGCAGCATAAGGACAAGCTTTTTTTTTTTTCTCCCTCTCTCTCTCCTTTTTTTTTTTTTTTTTTTTTTTTTTTGTTCTTCCTATTTTTTATTTCCTGTAAAGCTTAGAGAAATTCTTCCCTGATCCTTAAAGCAAAATAAGTTTCTTCTGGAGCCTCTGATAGAGACCAGCATGTGATCAGTGCAGTAATAATCTTATCAGGCTGCCATTGTACTTTGCACAAGCTCCAGCGAAGAGGGGCAGCTGGGATTTATTTTTAAACTTAAAAAAGATCATGAGAGAAGGAAGTGCTTTGGGAGGAATTAGTCATGGTTCACAATGATATCTTCGTTAATGAAGCTCCAAGCAGGCTTCTATCCAGAAGCAGCAAATAATGAGGTGCAGAAATGTTTGCAACTCTATGGAGAATTCGATAATGAGGAGCCTCTATAGAGGAGCTGAAGGAGCCAGCCTGCAGGTCCTGAAGAATTATATTTATACCAGGGGCACAGTTAACATGCTAGGCTGGCAGTAAGTGTGAGGCCAGGGGCTCAGATATTTAGCAGGCTGTAAATTTTGCGCAGGCCCCATAGACCCCGCTTATCCTCCTGATGTGTCACAAAGCACAACGAAAGGCAGCCTTGTGTCTATAGTTACCTTGAATTTGGAAATCTCCGCAATTTTCTGTGACAATATCACTTGGGGTCATGCCCAGGGAGCTGAAATCTTCCTCTTAACGTGATCAGGCCCAAGCCATAATCCTTATCCATGGAGCACATATAAGGCTGCTCACCAGCAAAGGACACAAAATCCACCCCCAGGTCATTCTGCAGAGGCACTGAGTCCTAGCCATACATAAGAATTGCCCGAACTCACACAGCAGGCTGGCAGCATTAACCAAAAACTTCAAAATCTGAATTTGGGGCTTTCTCTTTCAAAACAAAAACCTTGCACTGAGGGACATTTCTCACTGCAGAGTTGAAGAAGTCTTGTTTCTCAGGAGCTCTGTGGGTCTGCCCTGCAGCCAAAACAAATGCATGTGGTTCCATAACTGTACAGTTACATGCAGTCACAAACTCATGGTTCGGGGTTTCTCCACAAGAACCTGCATCCTCCCACCTCCACTGCCAAGTGACCCAGAAACCACACTGTCTGTGAGATACCAGTGATCACCACAGAAAAGTTATGTAGAATGTCCACCTGTGACCAAGTAGATGTGCAAGCCTGGAAGGTTAAAGCTGTAAGAAAACCTATTTTATCTCATACCCTGGGTTAACTATGACAGGCAAGTCTCCCTTTGGGGTGACGTGGTGTGTTAGGGATTGCACACTACAGAAATGAGACATACTAGATCTTGGACACTCAATCCCAGCATGCAGATATGGGCTTGAGAGCTTGCCACAATTAGAGGAAGACACAGGGAGGCAGAGTGAAGATGTGACCTCTCCATATTGTCTCTGTTTGTGGCTTTGAGAAACTTTTGGAAAACTCAGACTCTTGCATGTTCTAGGCAACATGGCACTGACAAAGAAGATCAAGGAGAGGTGACCTGCCCTTGCTCACAGAGGAACAGCTTTGCTTAGGCTTGCAGGCACTTTCTTTAGCTCGACGAAAGAACAGTACTAAATTATAGCACAGATAGACAGGTACTTCTAGCCAAGGTTGTGTAAAATTTTTATCTGTTATCTGCACTTTCAGATGAGTTTTCCCTTGAACACCTTCAACAATTTTATGGCCACAAGCAGGGTTGTGCAGGCAGCAATGCAGCCAGGAAGTCTAGGGCAGCAATTAGTGCCTTCTCCCCGAGACCAAAAGGAGGATTGCAGAAAAGAAAGAGCCAGTGCACAGCAAAAGGACAAAAACAACTGTAAGAAGTCACAGTAAATGAAATTCTGGCTACACACAAAGGCAAAACAGTTCACTGTGAGGAGGCCCATGTGGTGGAGCACAATGCCAAGAGAGGAGTGCAATTTCTCTCCTTGTGAGCTTTCAAAACTGAATGAATAAAGCCCTGAGCAGCCTGACCTAGTACTGAAGATACCCCAGCTTTGCACAGAGAACTGGCCCGGACATTTCTAGCAGTTCTCCACCCAGACCAGTCTACAGGACTGCTTGTTTTTTGCCCTGAAATTCTGAATAGCTGAAATAATTCCTCTCACAAGACCTCTCAGTCTGGGAGGGAGACTACTTAAGAATGCTGATTTTAAACTGGAAATGTTGGCTTGCAGCAGATTTGCTTGTTTATCAGAAGGAAGAATATTTCCCAAATTTCACAATGCTCTTGGGTCCTTTTCCATAATATATACAGACTAAGCATACCCCAGAGTACTTTACTTCATTGTGGCTAGTGGTCTGGTCTCTTGCTGTTTTTTGGTGGTGGTGGTGGTAGTGGTGGTTTTACTTTAATTTAATTTAATTTAATTTTTATTTTATTTTATTTTATTTTATTTTATTTTATTTTATTTCTTGCAAGGTTGCCTGTTGAGTTTCTGTCTCAAACAGGCAATTGCCAATGGTCCTACACCAGAGTTATGAGTCAGGAAATCGGTTCTGAATAAGGTATTTAAAGGAGTGATAGGCTTTATCGTCTTTTCTGAAGAAGCTTCTTAGTCTTTTCAACTGTTTATATTTCAATGAAAAATGAAAACTTAATAAATAAATAAAGAAAGAAAGAAAGAACATCTCCTTGCAAATACAGGGTAACTGCAGGGCTGCTGGGGCGGGGAAGAAAGGTCCATCGGGACCCCCTGCAGCTGGGGCAGTGGGCAGGCAGAGCCCCAGCTGTGATGCCAATGGGGCAGCCCTGGGAAGTCGGCCCTGTATGCTGTGTGGCGAGTAAGCAGGGCTGAGGCAGCTGAAGGAAGGTCAGCTGGAGGCCAAAGATCACCCATGAGGATGGTGGTGTCCCCATCCTTGGAGATTTCCAATTGTCATCCAGGCAATTCCTGAGCAATCTCATCTGTCTCTTGTCCCACTCTTCTCTGAGCAGGAGGTGATCTGAAGACCCCCAGTGCCCATTCCCCTCCCTGTTGGTTTTGTTTTACTTTGTTTGTTTTAGCTGCTTGTCCCTGGAGAGGATCATTACGTAGACAGGGAAGGTATGCCAGCCTTATCTCGAGGCTGGGGTGGACCCTTATCTTTTTCAAAGACCTTGTTCTTCCTAGTGCTTTGCCAGATGCTTGCAATGAACAATAAACTGAGAAAAATGCCTCCACACTGAAATGTTCTTCCTCATTCAAGCCTGGTTTTACTTTTGACTGTAACCACGGTATTCCAGTGCTCCTGGTTCTCCGGATGTCCAGAAGCTGCTGGAAGCAAAGGGAAATACAAACTGACTCCACAACCACCACAATCACTTCTGCAGAAGTGTGCAGAAAGTTCCACACATATGAAGAAAAGATCCAACTGCTTCTTCCTAGAGGAAGCCGTTAAAAGCTGCATGTGGACTTCTGTAACTTTTATGACTAGTTTCTTTCTCCAAGATAATAATGTCACCTTCACATTTGATTCTGAAATTAAAACTTCCTTTGCCTTGTCTCCCTTAGGATCTTAGCAAAAAAAAAAAAAAAAAAAAAAAAAAAAAAAAATCTTACTGTCAATGCACTCCTACATACACAACTCTTCCCTGCTGAAAAGTTGAAGTGAAATTTTAGTGAAGTAGGAGCCCCCAGTGTTTCACTCACTGCTCTTGCAGATCCTCTGCAAGGTAAGTGCGGAGCTTCACATGTTTTTCATCAACACCTGGCCTGCTGCAGGTGCCAGGTCTGCTGGCTTTCTCCCATGAGCAGCACCACAAAGCCACCACACACAGCATCAAACTGCCTCCGTGCCTTAAGTCTTGCTGCAGAGGGGAAATTAAAAGTTGTATCTCAGCTACTCTATGGGTGCCTTGAGCTTTGCCTGATCTCTGTATTAATCCCAGTTCTTATAAGAGAGGATTTTTTTTCCTGCTTATTAGATTTTGCTCTTCTGCATCTGATTTAGGTATAGCAGCTATGGGCCTGGGAGCAGCTACCTTGTTTTTTTACTGGTGTTTTTGGCACAAATTCATTCTGGGACTCTTCACATCTTCTTCTAGCGTAAGGAGCCACTTTCTCGTTAGCAACCACACATTTCAAGCTGTCAGGAGCACAAGGGATTTTCTCTTTTCCAGGGTGTGTTTCTCTTGTCATCCTAACAGAACTCACAACAGAGTCACTTGACTCCACAAATTGCAAGGGAACTGTTCGTGCCAGCAAACTGCTGCTCTTCTGGTGAGAAATAACCAGCAAAGAAAGGCTAACTTCAGAGCAAGGGCTGCTGCCTCATCAGCAGCTAGCAGGTCATGTGGCTGGCAAATGTGTTAGTGCTGCACTCCCTGGCTTCAGTCCCAGCTCAAGCCGACCTGGAGCCACAGCCTCCTGGGTATCAGCTGGGTTTGGACAGGGGCTGCTCTCTAACCTGAAACTGAGCAGACTCAGCAAAGTGATCCCTAGAATTTACCTCCAGAAAGAGGAAATCAAGCCACTGACTTATTTTATGCTGTTTATTGTTACATTAGTTAACAAATTCTTGGATATCAAATACAGAAACTTATTTTTTGAGCTAATATTTCTCTACCTGAAACTATGAGAATTGTTATTTTGTTAGCACCTCCTTGTTGATCAGGAACTTTATGCTTTTCCATTTTACATGATATGGATACTCTTGGTCTGAAACACCAGAAAAGTTCAGGTTCAGCATGGGATTTTTCCCGGCGTCTCTTTACTTGCTCAGCTGCCCACTGGTGTTAAACCACCATAACAATTTACTGGTACCATTTGCCTGAAGAGTAATGTACAATTATCTCCTTTCTCTTTTTAAATCTCTAATAATCTACTTTATAAATCCATCTGGGAAGAGTATACATAGCATTATGTTAGCTAATAATTAATATCCCACTTTTAGACTTTATATTCCTGTTCCTGAACTGATCCATCAATTGGCTGAAATGTAGTCAGAATATTTATTCCTGCTCATGACAAATATCCTCAGTTTTATGGTTTTTTTTTGTTTGTTTGTTTTAAAAATTTATATTTCTGAAGACTTCAAAGAAATCTAGAATTTCTGACTAGTGAAAGTGTGTTTAACAGAGGTTTGGGCTATAAAAGTGGTCTGTCTCATGTTGGGTGAGAAATTCTAGAAGATGTTTTCCATGGGATCAAAGCTCCTTTAGATGTTCCTCTCATCAGTGCAGGCAGTGATTATAGTATCCTGTCACGCAGAAGTGTTTTTCTGGTATCAGTGTGGATGATTTCTGCAGTAAGATCAATTACTTTTTTTTTTTTTTTTTTTTTTTTTTTTTTCCAATTGGGCACATATATTTTGTTGATAGCATTATATAGCTTGTTCACAGTTTTACAGAGGCTAACCCAGGCTGTGCAGTGTGCACATCAGATGAAGAGTTTTGCAAGTCCTGTTCCTTTCAATGCCCTACAAATAACAATTTAGCTTTCTGGATGGAAGACATCTCTGGGGTCTTGCAGGCACAGGAGCACCTTGAGAGGGATGTCTACCAAGGAAAAGTGTAATGACAATTCCCAGCTCAAATACTGCAGCCCCGGAAGAATACCATAGTCCAGATGCAGCAGCCAAGGTCCAGTGAGGACTTCAAAAGCAATCAGCACCAGGAGTCCGCCTGCAAGCAGGACTTGTCTGCCAAAGGATGATCTTTCACCAGAGCTAATTTGGGTCAAAGTGGCCCTTTGCTTCCCCTGGAGCCTAGCAATGACTCCTGCAGTAATGTACTCTTGCAGGACCAGAAAGTGGTGGTGAATGGAGTGAAATCCAGATGGTGACTGATCACGAGTGGTATTCCCCAGAGGTCAGTGTTGGGGCCCATTCTCTTTAGTATCTTTACTGATAAATTGGATGAGGGAATTGAATGCACACTCAGTAAGTTTGCAGATGACACCAAGCTGGGGGGAAGTGTCAATCTTCTGGAGGGTAGGAAGGCCCAGCAGAGGGACCTGGACAGGATGGGTCAATGGGCAGAGGACAATGGGATGAGGTTCAACATGGCTAGGTGCCGGGTCCTGAACTTTGGCCACAACAACGCCATGCAGCCCCACTGGCCTGGGCAGAGTGGCTGGGAAGCTGTGCAGAGGAAAAGGATCTGGGGGTGCTGATTGATGCTTGCCTGAACATGAGCCAGCAGTGTGCCCAAGTGGCCAAGAAGGCCAATGGTATCCTGGCTTGTATCAGGAACAGTGCAGCCAGAAGGAGCAGGGAGGTGATCATCCCCCTGTACTCTGCTCTGGTGAGGCTGCACTTCGAATGCTGTGTTCAGCTTTGGGACCCTCAGTATAAGAAGGACATTGAGGCCCTGGAGCATGTCTAGAGATGGGCTACGAAGCTGGTGAAGGGCCTGGAACACAAATGGCATTTTCATCTGACACTTTGAAGTTGAGAAAAAGCCTTGGAAGATTTTAGTAGCTCTGATGATGAGCTTGGAACAAAATCAAACAAGGACCTTTTGTTGCAGCAGTTGGGTTGTGACTGAGACAGTTGGTTACTTCACTACAGTAAACACATAGGTGGCTCTTCTCATGTTTTTAGATCCAAGACGGGAGCAGCTGTGAGGAGCAGCTGAGGGAACTGGGGTTGTTTAGTCTGGAGAAGAGGAGGCTTAGGGGAGACCTTATTGCTCTCTGCAACTACCTGAAAGGAATGTGTGGAGAGCTGGGCGTTGGCCTCTTCTCATAGGTAACTAGTGATAGGACTAGAGGGAATGGCCTCAGCTTACTCCAGGGGAGGTTCAGGTTGGAAATTAGCAGAAAATTCTTCTCAGAAAGAGTGGTCAGGCATTGGAACAGGTTATCCAGGGAAGTGGTGGAGTCACCGTCCCTGGGGGTGTTCAAGGAAAGGTTGGACCTGGCGCTTAGAGACATAGTTTATACTGGGTAATATTGGTTGTGGAGGGATGGTTGGACCAGATGATCTTGGAGATCTTTTCCAACCTTAATGATTCTGTGATTCTACAATTCTATATCCCGAGGAATCTGATATTCCTGCTGCTCTCCTCTGCCCACCTCTGGAAGAGTGAAAACCATCAGCAAGTCCTTCAGAGACCTTTTCCAAAATATATTTGGTGAATTGTAGGATCACTCTGAACTTACACAGAAGTCCACAGCCTGGTATAGTGGAAGGTGTCCTTGCCCACAGCAGGGGCATTGGAACTAGATGAGCTTTAAGGTCCCTTCTAACACAAAACATCCTGTGGTTCTGTGATTCTATACCTAACGCACTTTGATGCCTAGGCAAAAGAGCCAGATATGTTTACAACTTCCACCTTCCCAAATACATACAATGTCACATTACAACTTCTTTGGGATAAAGGTGTCTTAAGTCTGCAATCCTGAGGCAATTTTTCACCTCAGGATGTGGATTACAGACAGAAGCTGTGGCCCCACTGTCTCTGGAAAACCACAGATTCAGCCTCCCAAACTTTCACATAACTAGTTTACGACTTTTGTTCTATTAATGTAAACTGGAACATTATGGGATGGTGTGCAGCTGGTGAGACCACTGCCCTTGCCTAATTTCCATGAATGGATGAAGCACATTGATGTCCCAACCACGCACAGCACTCACAGTACTCAGGAGCCTCACACTGGCCTTTTCTCCATGGGTTTCATTTTCATATGCACATGTGGTTCATATTTCAGCCCCTCCAGTAACAAGCTGGGGAAGGAGGAAAGCTGAAAACAAGAGGAAGTGAGAAGAAAAAATATGTGCAAGTAATAACTGCATGAGAACTCAATGGCAAGTGCTCCAGCTCATGAGCTAGGGCTTGAACTTCATAGTCTGGTCAAGCCATGTGAGATGCCACTAGAGCCAGCATCTTAACGGAAATGAAAATGGGATCTGAAACTCAAAAGGCATGTGACCTGTTTGTAAGACACAAGGGTTGCTGTCCTCACCTCAGCTGCTTTGCTTCAGCCCCTAAAGGGACACTTCAGACCTTGTGACTGCAAGGCATCCTTAGGAGCAACCTCCCCACTTCTAGGAGGATGGTTCAGTGTCCTTGTTTTTTTTAATGATCCTTTAGATGGAGTAACTGTGCGGTGGAAACTGCTTAATTTCTGTTTATATCTGTTTGCTGTCCTTGAAGAAATCCTAGATTATTCTGGAGAAAGTGGAACAGTTGTCTTTCTACCTGCAACATTTTTGGTACATGTTTCCCAGCATTAAGACAAGTGTCAGTAACAGAAAAAGGTTGAAATTTTGAAGAAAAGTCCACAATGTCTTAAAACTTTGAATTTTATTTGGGCCTTCTTTTTTCCAGGAAGGTTCTATTATCTCCAAATATTCAAATATGACTCCAGTGCCTGCTAGATCTTTCTGTTTCAGAAGAATCAGGGCTGTATCAAAATGATTTGAACGGGGAGTTAATTTGTCTATACTTGCTTTTAAACTTTCCCCATAGTTCCTCTACACAGTTCAAACAGATAAAGTGGTAAATTTTTTTTATTGTTTTTTGCAACTACATTTTGTGAGAGCTATCCTACTTAGAGAAGCAAGATTTCTTTTTTCTCGTGCATCAAGATGCTGACCAAAAAAAAAATGCAGTGTTTACCAAAACTAGGGTTTTAGTAGAAGCCACCAGGACCTGAAAAGAAGTTTTCCTTCTGGCTGTGCTGAGCTGTATGCTGGCAATTGCTATTCTGATCAAATCTATGAGGTCTTGTGAATCTGGATATGTGTGGGATTGGTACAAGTACCAAACTCGTTATCTTAGTGCCTTATTTATTTATTTATTAGTTGGAAATTCTGAGCCTCTGTAGACTGGGGACATTTCTGACGGAAAAACTACCACTCTGTGGTTAAAAGGCACAATGTCAAACAAAGTAATTAATCATAAAGCATTACCAACCTCTTCTGCATAGACAGACTGCTTGCTTTCAGCAATTTGGACAGCGAAAAAAGGTCAGGAATGTCATTTGCCCATTTTAACTGGGCTAAGAAATCAAGGAAACAGAACAGGTCCTTTTTCCACAGTGTCTTTTGAGCTGAAAATGTGACTGGCACTCCTAATGAGCCTCCATATCACCAGACCTCCCACCAGCCAGCCTCCAGCCGCCACAGCAGAAATGCAAATCCTTGCATAAAGGGGATGACCCACAACCCTTCCTCTATTTCTGCACTGCTTGAGACCTCGTGGGGGAAAGCAACTTGAAAGTGTTAAGATGTTTGGCAATGGGTCTATTTGTCTACACCGCATTTCAGCCACTTTTTTTCTTTCCAGCATTTTCCCCAAAGTCAATGCAAGATACAACTGATAAATCCATAAAACTGCAAGTTTGCCATCTTCCACTCTTTTATCTGTCAAGATTAGAAATGTTAGTTACTGATAAAGCCTTTAGGCTATGATGGTTTACCTGCAGGTGTTACTGTAGCCTCCTGCTGAATGCAGTTTCTAGCAGACCCCTTTAAAGCTCTGGGGTGCTTTGCCTCTTTTCTATCATCTTCTGATCTTCATCAGTGGCAGGGATCTTCTGGAAGATAGCACCCTTATGCGTCCTCCTCCAGTCCCTTCCTGAGTTACATTTCACATGTTCTGTACAGGTTTCAATTACTGGACTTGATGATCTTAGAGGTCTTCTCCAGCCTAAATAGTTATGTGATTATAAACTCTTTTTTTTTTTTTTTTTTTTTTTTTTTTTTTTTTTTTTTT